>NC_056729.1:1336975037-1337275037 GCF_019279795.1 Protopterus annectens
TATACACAGATCAGACCAAAAACATAAGATTTATATATACTGAGGCTCTTAAAAGAAATCTATCTAAATCACAAAGGTCTCCTAAATGTAACCTAAGAAACATGGACCCCAAGCAACCTCAAAAACCCACAACATAGGTAGTATCTTCCTTGAAACATACAGCAAAAAGTCACAGTTTCTCAGTTCAAAAGCCCATAAAGCAAACCTCCATACAATCTGACATCCTAGTCATAAAGGCATACTGATACACCAGTCACCAGGCTATGCGAAGAGAGGGTCACGGTCAGTTACCTTTCAGGTGACAAGATTCACCACATCATGCAGGCGCTCAAGTCCTTGCACTACAAGTACACAGATGACACGGTCATAGTACAAGTGGGTATAAATAACTTGAGATGCACCTTCCTGGACTATATGAACAAAGACATAATGGAGTTCTTGGAATATGTGTCTGAGGCAAATATGAATCTAGCCGTGAGCAACAGTTTTACCATCTCCAAGAATGATGCCGATATACAAACAAAACATTATTGACTTCGTCAAATGGCATAGCTTCTTGTGTTATTCAATGGGGGTCCAATATATATTAGCCTGGGAGGACATAGTAGAGAGTACTAACTGCTTTGCCAAGGATGATATTCACCTAGTCCCTCAAAACTTTTGTATATTGCCTTTTTATAGGTAGCATCAGTCTCCAACATAACAAAACAGAGTCTGAATAATATAAATGTATTGCTGCTTAACTGTATGAGATTTAACAAAATAAACTCCACATCCTACAAGCACTCATTACCCTAGAAAATACTGATACATGCATTGTCACAGAGACTGGTTCAAGATCATTGAATGCACCCCATCAGTTCAGGGTTTCAACTTTCACACTTTCAGGCCCACTGTATTATTCAAGGGCATTAAAGGTAGCAGTGTCTCCATATTTTTTAAAAAATACTTCACATCCACACTAGTTAAACAAGATAATGATTTGGACCTCCTCCAAGTCCAGCTTACCATTAACAAGACCTCTTATTACATTAAAGTTAACTACAGGATCCCTATCTATGTCCCCCTCAGCCCACAACTCTAACCAAACTAGTATGGAATCCATATGCATTAAGCCAAACACTGTTCTCTTAAGGGACTTCAACTACACCTCCATTAAATGGGAGTCATTTACATCCCTACCATGAATACCCAGAGATTTATGGACTTCATTAATACAAACTCTCTGGACCAATTAGTCTGTACACTAACCTGAGGAGATAAAATCCTGGACTTGGTCCTCACCAATATGGAACAGCTCTGTTCCCTACCAATTGTAACTCCCTCCGTCCCTCATCAAATCTCACCACAAATCAGTCATGTTCACCTAAGGAGTGAAGCCAGGGGCATCATCCAATACATCAGTAATAAGAGATTATGTCAAGGCTAATCTACTGAAGCTGAGTGTTGACCTAGCTAAATATAACAACCCCTTCCAATTCAATGGCTCTACTGCTTATATAGAATCCTTTATTACCAAATTCTATGCACATGTGAATAGCAATATATAAATGCATCTGTCTCCCTCAGAATTAATTCAATGCCAAATTTAAAAATAATCACATGTGGTGGAGCCCAAATATAAACAGGCTCTGAAACAAAGGAAAACTACTCATTACACATAAAATACATGTAACTCTCAAGTTGCAAAAAAATAAATAAATAAATAAAAAGCTCTTGCTAAACTTAACAGGGAACTCCAGACCCTGACACAATCAACCAAAGACAAATATGATGTAAAATAGCCACTAAGGCAAAAGACAGCCAGAAAACTTTTCTTAGCTATGTTAGAAACCTTAGAAACAATGTCCAGCACTGTGTAGAGCTAATAGTAAATGATATCACATACTTGGACCCAGAGGACATAACCAATCTGCTGGCGGATACATTTAGCTCTTAGCACATTCCAAGACCTCCTACCTGCAGTTACACCCCTCCCTCAAATCTTCTATGAACAAGTCCTCAAGACACTATCCAAAGCCATGAACACTTTGATGGGGCTGGATAATATGCAAGGTTGTTTACTAGCCTGTCTGAAATAGGACTTGTCAGACCCCATATAGATGCTGTTCAGTGTCAGGCTCCAAACAGGTTTTGTGTCGGACTAATTGAGGACAGCAACTGTCAACCCCTTAAAGGTAGGGCATCAGTGGACCTGGAAAATTATAAACCAATAAGTCTGACCAGCCTCATCTGTAAGGCTATGGAAAGTATCATTATGGAATTAATAAATAAGGACTTGTTAACTTACAAACTCCTGACCCAAGCCAGTTTGGATTTGTCAAGGGCAGATCCTGCCTACCTAACCTGGTTGACTTCTTTATGAAGTTTACTGAAGCAATGGATGAGGGCAAATCAGTAAACACCATATATGAGGACCTTGCAAAAGCATTTGAAACCATCCCACACTCAGGCATCATAAATAAACTATCCCAGCCAAATCCATCCTTCCAAAATGTTAATCTTTTTGTAATTCATTAGAAATCAAACTGGCTCACAAACAGAACCCAGGAAATTTGGATGTGAAGCTCTATCTCCTCAAAAAAAATATGCCACTGGTGGTGTACTCCAGGATTCAGTCCTTGGGCCAAAACTCTTTGGCATTTACTTCTTGGAAGTCTGACCAAGTCTGCAGATAAATATAAACTTGGTGTCAAAATTTAACTCCGCAGAGATCACCAACATCTTCCAAGAGAGCTTTTCCCAAATCAATAACTTATTATAAAACCATGGACTAAAACTAAATGCCAAGACTGTATAATAATTTCCTTCTGCATAGTAAAATGTCTCATAACTATCACATTGACAATACAGTCCTGAAAATTAACCAAGTAGTTAGAGGAAATGGGAACCTATGTAGACAACAAACTGTCCTTTGATTACCACGTGTCTACAATTGTAAGAAAGTCCTTTTTTATTGCACAACTTGTTACTAAGGGTATGGCATCTAGGTCCAGGAATGTGATCATTCCACAGTATTCTGTACTCAACAGGCTAAGTGAGTATAATGCTCACCTCAATATGTACTTGTCCAAACCTGAATTTCCACAACAATTAAGGGCCTGAATCATAAAAACTATAAGAACTGTCTTAAAACCTTTTTTGTCCCTCTTTTTGTTGTCATACAGGCGATTGAGAAGTGATCTGTGTCTCACTTACACAGCCTCAACAGGCCCTATCCTGTCAGACATACTGTACATTTTCAAGTCCAATGCAGGCATAAAAACTCACTCAGTAGATCTAAATTTGTTTTGCAACATAAATAGAACATGTTGTGGGATAGATATGTATCACAGAAAGTACCACTTCTTTGGAATCCCCTTCCTCTCTGCATAAAACAAAGTAATTTCTTACACAATTCAAATGTAAAAAAAAAAGAAGAAATAATCCCTGAGAGAGTGTGCCAGGAGTAAACCAGAAGACAATGTAACAATAATCCAACCTAAGGCACAAAAACACTGCAGGCTATTGTAAAATCTTGAAGATTTAATGGGAAAAATGTACACTTAGCGCTTTCGCACTAAGAGTGCTTCTTCAGACCATAAAACAAGACAAACAACACAACCTTATATAGCACTAGTAATTAAACAATTAAACAAATAAAACAAGCAGTAAGTAATTAATTAATGAATTAATGCTGGAGACCTCTGGATTTCAGAAGAGGTTTTAAACCCGGTAACTAATGCCAATAATAATGCCAGGGCTGCTGATGGGGCATGTAACGCAAACAATAACTTTTATAATTTGATGAAGGGAGAGAATGAGGCACTGAAGCAACTACGTAATGATGGCGATATTGTCAAGGGAGGGGCCATGGTGGTCCTTGATTATGCTCATTATACGTGTGGAATCATGTCCTTACTTGCTGATGAGGCTGTTTATATGCCTATTGATGCTGGACATGTGATGTTGAAAAGAACTATTGAATGCATGCTACGTGATTGTCTAGCTAGCCATCTAAAAACTTCTACTTTGTTTGATTATTTGACGGTAGAACATCCCATTATACCCTCATTTCAAGGACTCCCTAAGATTCGTAAGAACTTTTCTAATCCACCCCTTAGGCCAATAGTATCTGAAAGGGCGTGGATTACAGAACCTTTCTCTATATTTGTGCAGAGATATCTTAGAAAAGTTTTGAATGAGGTTCATTTTGTTTTAAGGGACACCAAACAGTTTTTGAATGATCTATATGATTTTATTGCACGAAATAGACCCATTATTGATTGTTATCTTGTAACTTTGGACATGGAATCGCTCTTTACAGTGATTCTCAATATAATAGCGATTGAGATGACCAAGGATTTTCTACAGCAACATAGTGACTTCTCACCACAATTGATAGATTTGTCGTGTTTGTTTTTAGAGACTGTATTAGAAAACAATGCATTTATGTTTGAGAATTTAATATTTCTTCAGAAAATTGGCATAGTTATGGGCACAGCTTGTGCCAATAGCTATGCCAACATAGTTCTGACTTTCTGGGAAGAAAAGTATGTTTTCCATGGGCATCATATCATGTTTTATAGAAGGTTTGTGGCCGACATATTTTTGTTGTGACAGGGTTCCCCTGAGAGTATACAGGATTTTATTTTTTATTTACATACTACAACTTCCTTTTTGAAATTCACTAGTAAGTAGTGAGCAGGAGACATTGTATAGTCAGTTTCCAGTAGTGGCTGCAGATAAACCTATGGACGCCATAGCAGATAATGTGAGCGCCTATGAGCAGAAGCTAGCACAACAGAAATGTAAAAATCTTGATAGAGACATTACAGACTTTAAAAAAGGCCATGTTTTTTCATGGCCTAAACCTCAGTGACCACTATCTGAACATGGTAATGTGAACAGTTTATCTCTATCTAGTTTGGATAGGAATGCCATCAATCATAACATCAATGTGACACAAAATGTGAGAAATGCAAATAATCATACAAGTGAAATTATATTAGCTAAAGACAAAAGGCAAACGGAGATACACCAAGATATTCCAGCAAGCTCTGCAAGCCAAGGAGCAGGTGTAACATTATATACTGATTTGGAATTAACTAGTGTAGGGAGCCCTTACAACACAGCACACAAGTGATATACCACCAGGACAAGCAGTAGTGAGGAGGAAGGCTACTGCACAAAGTACATCACAGGCCTATCCATTTTTTCCCCTACCTATTCAGCAGGAGAGGGGATGACAACAGTACTGATCCAGAAGTTGAGGACGGATAAAGAGGAAGGAACAGCCAGAAGGTGTGGAATACCCCACACTGAAGAAGATGTGAAATCAGAATTGAATAAGACCATAGTATGGAATATATCACATAGACAATTAACTAAGGCTGGACTATCTGTCCTACAGAAAGGGCTTTTGTTTATTCCAGCACAGATGGCAGATATACCAGACACTGTAATAGACTTAAAATTATTTCTTAGGAATGTAATGCAGAAACTGAATTTCCCTAAAGATACACCTAGAGGTATTGATGATTTTAAGAAATTAAGTACCTTTATACCAGTAAATCATCCCATTTTGAAGCATTTCAGAAAATATGTGAAGATGAACTGCATAGTTCATTAGGTGATCATAAAACTGGTAACAGGTATATAAATTTGACACAACAAGAAAAAGAAGCCTTGACTAATCTAAAGGCAGATACAATGCTTGTTATTAGACCTGCGGACAAAGGAGGCATGACTGCTGTAATGAATAGAAATTTTTGTTTGAATCATTGCGTTTAATGCTCTCCAATGATAAAGTATATAGAATCATTACTATGAATAATATACAGGATATGCAGAAATTGTTAAGAATAATCATAAATGATTTTATGATAAGTCATGGACTTTCAATGAAACTAATTCAATTTCTTATTGTAGGACACCCCTTGATTCCTTCTTTTCAGGGACAACCCAAAATACATAAGGATCCGGTCAAACCACCCTTTAGGTCTATAGTAGCAGACCGAGGGTGGTTGATGGAACCATTTTCTATATTTGTGGAAAGGAAAGTTAGACCTATTCTAGATAGATCAGATATAGTGCTAAAAGATTCTAAGCAGTTCCTGGAAGATCTAGTTGCATTAAATATTGAATTACAACATAGTAATGATTATTACTTAGTGACACAATGTAGTCTCCCTATTTACCTCAATCCCCAATATGGAAGGGGTAAATTATTTGAAACAATATCTCATTAACAATAGTGAATATGGGGGAACTTTGACTGACATCATATGTAGATTTATGGAGATAGTATTAAGACACAATGTTTTTGTTTTTGATGGTACATATTATCTGCAATGCGAAGGCATAGCTATGGGCACATGTGTGCCAATAGCTACACCAATGCAATCATGGCACAATACGAGGCTGAGCAAATGTTCTCCCTGGACCTATATAAGGATAATGTGAAGTTTTATCATCATTTTGTAGATGATATGTTTTTTGTTTAGACAGGAACGCTACCCTTGTTGAATGAATTTGTACAAATAATACAGGTTACTACCATTTTTTTTGAAATTTACAATTCATCATTCATCTGAAGGTTTGGCATTTTTGGACATTTTTGTTTCCAAAACTGAAAATGGTCTTTTTGAAACAAAAGTTTATCATAAAGAATGCCATAGAAACACGCTTTTACATAGATCAAGCATGCATCCTAAGTGCACCTTCAGAAACGTAGCAAAAGGGCAAGGAATGAGAGTTTCACGCTTAAGCAATAAAGAATGTATTTTTATGGAAGAGTTATCTGAACTAGAGAAAAATCTATATAAGCGAGGCTAGAAAGAAAGTGAAGTCATCCCTACATTAGAAGAAGTAAGAATGATGAGGACTGACAGAGCTAAACCTTATTTTTCTTCTAGGATAGCTGATGAGTTGAATCAAAATTTAACTGAGGATATATATAAAGCTGTCAATATATCTATATTGTATACTAGCGATATTAATAAGGTTAGGGATGTGTTTTGTAAACATTGGCCACTACTTATGACTGATAAAAAGATTAAGAAAGTAGTAGGAGAATATCCTAGAATTTGTTTTAAAAATAGAAAAAATCTTAAACGAATGCTACGCTACCCTAAAGATACCCCTATACCTGTAAGGAATACATTTATAGGGACATGGACATGTGCCCATTGTAGTACATGCCAGTTTATTAAACAAACTAATGAATTTATTCATTCTGGTACAGGAGTGGTGTATAAAATAGAAACTGAAGCTAATTGCGACAGTACAAATATAATATATTTAGCGCAATGTGACTGTTGTTTGTATTTTTATGTTGGTAAAACCAACAGAGCATTTACAGAAAGAATTAGAGAGCACATTAACAGTAAAAGAAATAGAGATTCAGTGAGTGTCCTCTCTAAATATATTGAAGTAAGTGGTAGATACCATGATTTTAAGTTTATGGTATTAGAACAATTCATAGTTGGACCACAAATAGGAAATATTAAGAATCTTACAGAAAATAGTGAGTTGGACCACAAATAGGAAATATTAAGAATCTTACAGAAAATAGTGAGTTAAGATGGATACTAAAGTTAAGGGCAGAAAAAGGGTTTGGATTAAATGGTAAGCTTTCCATGAAATGTGCCTCCTAGGAAACAGTTCTATATATGGTTGTAAAACTTAATTGACTTAGTATGAATGTACAAATATGTTATGTATATCTATTGCTGTGTGCTTATTATGGCTTGATTATTTATATCTATTTTCATGTTTAAATTCTAATAATTCCTTTTTATGAAAATTTGATTAATATTAGTCAAAGATGGATTATAGGATTAACATTTGTTACTAAGATTTATTTTGCAGTTATTGCTCCATTCAAAGCATAATTATAGATTATGTAGTTGAAAAAGGACTATAGTATCTGGTTTTAGTAGTTATATTACACTCACTGCATCATTTTAGTATAATCGTTACTGTGCTCTATTCATCTGCACAATATATTACTTGGTTTATAGCCACTAGGCAGAGGTTATTATCTCTGTGAGGGATTCTAGCATTTGTTTTTAGTAGTTATATTGTATTTGCTATCCTACTTTAATAGATAGCTGCATAGTTAACATTATGTTCTATTTATTTATTTGTATAATATATTAGTTTGTTACTAGCAATTATCGATTACAATATTTTTATTTGCACAAGGATTTAAGTATTTGTTTTCAGTAGTTATGCTATATTTATTGTTCTAAATGTTAAATTGATACAGCGTTTTACTTTCTAGCATAATATATAACTTGTCAATATGTACTATGACAAGGTATTTACTTGTATTAGGGACTTTAGCAGTTGTTTATTAGTAGTCATACTGTATTTGCTGTTTTATTTTAGACAACTGTATGGCTGATGTGCTTTATTCTATTACCTTGAAAATATATTAGTGTGCTATTAGGAATTAGGCAGAGGCATTTCTGTTTGTATTAGCTATTAAGATTAATGTTATTTTATTTAAGTCTATATAGTTAGTAAGACTGTGCCTTTAAATTGTAGCAGATAGTACTGTTGACGTCACCTATTTTGCATATGCACGGATGACTAGTGAATGTTTGAATGAATGAAGATTTTGAAAGAATGGAACGTTACTAGTATGTATAAAACTTGAGTGTTTTACAATAATTTATGTTAATGGTCTGAAGAAGCCACAGTTTGTGGTGAAAGCGCTAACCTGCTATTAAACGTTTTAACTGCAGTTTATGTTGTTTGGAGCCGTGCTTTGCTTCACCGTTATTTTTATTTTTAAAAAATAAAAAGTTCATGTGAATGTTTCTAAAGATCCTCGTAGACCAATAACCTGCTAAGTACCTATGAACCTATAAAGTCACTGTTATTGCTATACCATAACTGGATAAACTTATTCTGCAGCATTCTCCTTGGGACTTTTGTAGCTGCAACTTTAGATATTGGGCACCTACAGGTGATAGCTATGGCATTCATGATTATACAGTTTGTTACGATGATAGCGGTTTGCTTGTTCTACCAACATACCATTTGAGATGAAGGATAATTTAAACTGGATGGAGTTTCAGTTTAAATTATGCATGCAATTCCATAGACAATCCTGTGACTGGAGAAGGCACAAAATACGTACCATCTGATACTGACACAGCTTCTTGGCTGATATTTCTGTTCCACATATATACTGAAATACACTTTGCCATCCAGCTCGTGCAAATGATTAGGTTAAGAATGCAAGCATTCTTATGTTAAATTTAATTTGAACTTGGTTTGCAAAAAGTATGTTTACATGTATGACTTGATATGCTCAATATATTTTTTCTGAGATTATGTAAAATTCTTGTTATGTTCATAATAGCTGATAGAGTACTTTTTGTTTTTTTTAAATTGCCTTACTACTCATGGATGGGGAACAGTAAACTGTTAGTACAAAAGATATAGATGTGCTGGATAGAAATGTCATGTTTTTTTATGATGTTTAAGTTTCAATTATTGACATTAATGCTGTCCGGAAAGTGATGAAAACAATGCTTCCAGATGAATCAAAAGCTACAGTGGAAAGGAAATATTATAGGTAACCTCAGATTGCCAATATAAAATGGATTCTTTGCTTAGATTTAGCTGATTCTAAATGCTGCTGTTTGATTATAGGCTTACTACTGTGGTGACAGTCAACCAAGAGGTGGGTAGATTGTTTGAGAGAAGACCTATGCATACCTCTCAACTGCACCAGTTTTCGCAGAATGTCCAGATTTTGCTTCATAATTTTTGTCTGTTCCTCATAAAATTTGTTGTTTTCCAGCAAATCACTGAGGACTGAAATCACTAAATAATGACAGTCGTTTGAGTTTCAGACTTCATACCATTCAGAAAAGGCATGTTAAAGCAAAATCTGTTATTCTAGCAACTTTCTAAGTTTATAAGAACAATATTTAAAAATTGTCCATATTTTTAGGTCTTTATACCAGCATTATTTTTGGCTTTGTCCAGATTTTTCTCCCTAAAAGCTTGAGAGGCATGGACCTGAGGCAGGTGGAAGTGACTACTGAAGAAGGTAGGTGAATGTCTCTGAACTGAGAGGTGGCAACAGCTGATGTAACACCTCAACGACATGCAAAATGGGAAAAAAGTGGACTGATGATTGTGATGAGAAAGTAAATAGACTGCCCTGTATTTAGCTTACAGGTCTTTTTGTATAGTGCTAACAGGAAGCTAATAAGAATCTATGTCAAGTTTTACACAATTTGTAACTAAAGCTCAATGTTTGCACTCATCTGGGCTGACTCCGTTACAGTTAATATAAACTTAACTCTATGGAAACAGTATATTTATAGTTGCAGAAGTCATCTTTCTCAAAGGACAGAGTTTATAAAGTAACAAGAATACTTATTGCTTTGATCCCTTGACCTCAGAGCAGCAGTAATTAGCATTGTCGCCTCACAGTAAGAGGTTCTCTGGTTCAATTCTCAACTGTGGTTTCTTCCGTGTGGAGTCTGCATGTTCTCCCTGTGTTTGCATGGGTTTCCTCCAGGTGTTCTGGTTTCCTCCCACATTCAAAAGACATGCATCTGGAACTTTTCTCCCCGAGCCTCTGCTGAAAATGGGCTCTGCCCCAGTTGGACTTTCCTGGTAAACAAATGATAAATAAATAAATAAATTATATAAGAGTCCATCAAAGTGCAGAAGCATAAAAACATAAGGAATCAATGCTGGCACTTTGAAAATGAACTTATCCTAGGAAACAATTAATTAAAACCCAGAGAATCAAAAATAGTTTCCTTTTCCAATTGCTTATCCAAAAACCTAACAGTACCTTTAGATCAAATTTGTTTCAATAGTGGTACTGGTATTGTTAGGGAAATGGTTTGTTATAAGTTAATATAACAATTAATATAATAGGATTAGACTCAGTGCCAGGGATAGCATGCATGAATAAGGTGGCAGGCGGGCTATGCATTAAATAAATAAAGGACTTAAAATGAAGAACTTCTCATGTACTTCCCCAGCTGTACACACCAATGAACTAACTGCTGTTTGACAATGTGTTTGGCAACCATACATACATATGTACACATATGCATACATGGGCAGTGGCCATAAGGCCATAAGAGCCTACCTGCAAAGTAAATTTCTCATCCCCAAAATACATGTCTATGTAAGATTTAAACAACTTATCATTATGAAATATTTAAGCAATAACCCACGCCTGGGTGTGGGTAATGCTGGATTTACCCACGGTTGGTGTGGTTTGGTCATGAGGACGAAGCCTGAGTGGCCAAACAAAGGCAACCGTCGGTAAATCCAGCATTACCCACACCCGAAGTGGGTTATTGCTATTATACAATGACATTATTTAAGAAAAAAAACCTTACTTTTCTTAAATAATGGCATTGTATAATGCCTCGGTGCTACCCTTCCACAGCTGTCTGGTATTTTGCAGCAGTTCTGATGTACTGCGCATGCATATGCTTACGCAGTACATCAGAGCTGTGGGTGGAAACAACGGAGAAAGCAAGATCTCCGTTGCTTTTTACAAAGTGTCTCACTATGTTAAAGGAGTTTAACATAGCGAGACAGCTTTAAAAAAAGCAACGGAGAAAGGAAGATCTCCGTTACTTTTTTTAAAGCTGTCTCGTTATGTTAAACTCCTTTCATAGCAAGACAGTTTCTAAACAGCAAAGGATATCTTGCATGTTCCGTTGCTGTAAAAAAATAAATAAATAAAAGAAAAAGACCTACACTAATGGAAAAAGTCTGGGCAACTGGACCTTTTTCCATTAGTTTAAGTCTTTGATTTACAATGTGCACGCTGACCAATCAGCATGCATGTTTTGGAATATTAATGGGGGGGGTCGTTGTATAATTTCACATATACTACAGTAACACTCAAAATTCGTGCATCAGTATATCCTTGTTTGCTCTATAGATCAAGATTAAGATATTCCTTTATCTCCTGTATTTTAAGTACCTTAATCTATCAGGGTAAGCTAACAACTGAAGACCATTTATCTTTTCAGTAAATCTCTTTTGTATGTTTTCAATAATTTAATATTTTTTTGCCATGCATCTATCTTTTGGACTTGTACAGCATATTCCATTTTTGATCTAACAAGGGCTCAAAACAGTGGAAGAGACATTAAAACACTTTGATTTGACATCTTTTCATACAAACAAAAAAAATGATACTGTCTCGATAGATTTCTTTCATATGGTATTCAAAGGATAGACTGTCTGTTACCTTCAGTTCCAGATTTTTAAAAAGGAAACTCAATTTATATTAATTAAAATAAAAACAAAAAACCCAAACATGACCAACAATGGTAATAAAACAATAAAACACCAAAAATACCACCAAAGTGAGATATAGAGATGAAAAAACTTGGTTGACAAAAGTGGCTATTGAGTTATTACCCTAATACTGAAGTTTTTAAAGACAGGCTAACTATAAGGTATTATAATTTAATAGTGCAGTTAGCTCATTACAAGAGTCTACAGTGACTGAAACCTTGGTACTAGACTTCATCTGGGTGGTGTCAGCATGAACTGGCTACACAGAAAACAGATGCTAGCACTGCAATGGCATCAGTAGCCCTTCATGTTAATCACTATATGTGTGCATGAAAAATAATTTTGTTAAATCTCAGTTACTGTTGGTAATATTTCATTAAAAGGCATTGTTATTAGACAGGTAGATGAAACACTGGAGTGCCAATATTTATAACTCTTTCCTGCAGTTTTACACTATATAATTTGTCTGGGTGTTTCAGGTGCTGGTCAAACAGAAGGCAGTAGTGTATACTTGTCATACGTATTTAAGGTTTTCAAAAAGGTGGTGGCAGTAGTACAGGATTTAAAACCCATAGATCCTACATTTCACATAACCGGTGCCTGCATTTTTATACTCAAATCTCATAATTCTCATCCCTGACAGTCGTATTATCTATTAAGTTACACTTAGCCTCGAGAAAGTGTATCATACCACAGAACTCCCTGTGTTTACATATTGTGAGTCTCCATCTTAATGTAGTCAATATACGAAGAATCAGTACAAAGAACTATGGGCTGTATAATGAGAGATGCTGAGACTTGGGATTGGTTATTGCACCCTATATTATAACTGAAAGCCACAAGTGGAAAACTACAAAGTATAACATTGTAAAATGATTCATGAAACAAAAGAGAAAGGCATGGATAAAGTACAGTGAGTTACGCAGTGACTATTACAAGTACACATCAGGGTAAAAATCTATTGAATTTAGCAACACATTTCAGAGTGTATATGAATCTTGTTTAACAAATTTGTTATTAAATATACAAAAATGTAACAAGCCTTTTCATTTCAACTACTAAAACTATAGACAATAGCATTTAAAACATCATTCTTTCTTGCGTCATCACTGACCCACAATCAGCAGAACCAGAATAATGGCATTTCAAAGACAAGCACTGTCATTTACAAGCATCACACCTCCATATAATGCCACGGGTGATGCCCCCCAACCTACAACATTGCCTGCCATGCTGTTGTCCCTGCAATGTGCTAGCATTTTGATCTCTGAAAATCTCAGGATACGGTCCCAGATATTAACACTGCTGATGGCACCAATGAAACCCGATGAAAAACTCCCATTCAGAAGATGCTTGGTTTTTCCAAGAATCAGGTTGCCACCTTGTTTAATTGCATAGCCTTTTTTAATAAGTTTCCCCTTTCCTACCACACCATTTATCCATAAATTAGCCATTCCTGAGCTGGATGTCCATGTTACACAGTAATGAACCCATTCTTCAGAGCTGTGACTTAGAGGGAATCTTACAAACTGTTCTCCAATCCATAGTCCCACATCTGAGCCAACATTAATGGCCATCTCATGAGCATTATCCTCAGTAGCATAGGAAAGGACAGTCTTTTTTCCTTGGGTCTGGGTTTGAATCCACATACTTGCAGTAAATGAGTTAAGCTGCATTTTTTGAAGAGGTGTGATTTTGACAAAACTTGATAGATGTTCTTCAGGAAATCGAAATCCAGGAAATGAAGTTAGTTTTGGACCTATAAAAATAAAAGAAACCTGCATAAATATCAGCCCATTTGAGCCTCTAAAAACTGCATTAAAATCACCTATTATTTAATAAATGATAGAAAGCACATATCTAAAACTGGCACAGCAGTAAAAACCATTTCCCTTCAAACATCCAGTGTTATGAATACTAAAAAAAAATATATATATATATATATATATATATATATATATATGTATATATATATATATATATATATATATATTTTTTTTTTTTTTTTACTTAGTTATATTTTGTTAGTTAGGTTTTCCCTGCTGGAAACAATACATTTTCGGAGGGGACCTGGGGAGAAAGTGTTGTAAATGATATTAAAATAGGTAAAACTATTTTCAGTCAATTTCAGTCAAATAGTTAAATGTTTAAACAGGCATGGATTAACACATTCATATCCTTTGGCTTGCAGTGAAACAATTTAGTGTTTACTGCAATCAGGTAGTTAAACATTTACAATATGAGTAAGATAAAAATATTCCTTTCACATCTTGAAATGCTTTTGGATTTCACATAGGATATGGTTACTTGCTCAGCAGCAGTGTTTTTGGACTTGGGCATTACCACTGATGATAGGTTTAAATCTGGAATCAATTTTCTGGCTATTATCTGACAATGGTATTATGAATTGGGCAACATTCTAGAAGATTTTCAATTAGACATGATAAGATGTTGTTGTCAATTTATAAAACTATTGTGCACCCCATTATAGAGTATGGTGCTGTAGTTTATTTTATAACAGTTTACATATGAGAAATTACAGATAATTCAACATTTGTTACAAGACAACAGTCTGAGAGGGCGGGATTATGCTAGACGATTGGAAGCATTGTCTCTTTTTACTTTAAGTTGCAGGTTTATTAGGGTAGATTTGATAATGGTTCAGAAGTATATTTAAAATGGTTTGTTTGCAATAGGAGTTGGTACTAATGAAGGTGGGAATTTAATGAATACCAGAAACAACAATTTGTTGGCCAATATTGTGCCTCATAGAACTAAGATATTAGGAAACTCATTTTAGTGCTGGTAGGTGGTGGAATATGTTACCTATTGCAATAAGGAGGCAAGCGTTATAGTCTGGATAGATAGGGCAAGAAGAAAGCTTTTCTTAAACACTCTTATTAAATTATCACTTAAGATATAGGTAAACATATATTAACAGAAATTAAATCGGATTATATTAACATTTTTCCATTTACATACATCACATCTTTTCTTTCTTTGTAACTGTCGTCAGTCCAATATTACATAAATTGCTTAATTCCTTCCTTCCCTTAAACCTCACTCCTTCTCCTCCTGTAGAATATTATTCTGCATATATTGTTCCCATAATTTTAATTTATTTCTATGTAATTTGCTCCTTCCCTTTCCTAAAGATCCCTCTTCCAGTTATTTTATCGCTTTTATATAATATTCAGTACTTCAAATACAGTTGATTTAGAATTTGATTTCCATTTTCTAGTAATTGCTTTTTTGGCAGCCAACAGAATTAAACTTAATAAGACCTTATTAAGTCTAGGCAATTCAGATCCTGTGTCCTAGCTCGAATGAATCATGTTCTTAGTGACGGACATTTGCTCACCCAATATTGCTGACAGAGTACACTGTAGGGATTTTTAAAGTCTACCAACTAATTTCACTCACAAAGCATATGTTGCCAGTTACCTCTTTCTTCCATACCACACCTTCAATATTTGCTATTGATCTGAGGAAAATGTCTTTGAAGTCTGCTTGGGGTATAAAATACCTGTGCAAATGCACCCAAGCAAAGATCTTAAACCTTTTGGACTTTGTTGCATATTTGGAAGTCATGCGTATGTCCTCTCATTGTTATCTTGCAAATTGGATTTCTAGTCTGTCTTCCCAATATTTTCTCACCTCCTCTGATTGGTTCTTATAGTTATTATGCAACATTGTATATGCCCTACTAATTATCCTTTTTGTAACAGCAGCTTCTGGTCTAGATTCAAACAGAAACTCCACCAGAGCAGGTCTTTCACTTAGGATTCCCCTATCCCTTTCTCTTTGCCTGTGCTCTAATAACAATCCCTGGTAGGGAAAGCAGTCTCTAGCCTGCATTCCAAATTTCTTCTTGGCCCCATCCCCCTCTATTACCTTTCCCTCTCTTGTTATTTGTCCCAGTAACTTAGCTCCTTTGTCAGTTTTCTCTAGTATATTTCAACCCCCTCTTGCATATTTTATGAACCCCTACTTGCATTCAGCCCTAATGGCAAAATCTATTTTCACAATCCTTGTGTTGGCTTAGTTGTTAGAATATTTTCTGCTACTTTACAAACAAAATATTTTGTATGGTTGTTATTCTTCTTCTTAAGGATCTCCATCCAAAATCCCACTCTTTCTTTATTTCTTGAACTTCTACCCTACTTCATCATTTTCCCTTTCTATTTTGAATGATACCCTTCTGCTTGTGTTATGGATATAAGCATTAATTGTGTAGCTCTAAAATATGTCTTCAGATCAGGTAATTATAAACCATCTTGTTCTATTGGAAGCATCATTTTATCACACTTAAGTCTTGCCCTCTTCCCCTCCCAGATAAATTTCAACTCTTTTTTAAATTATTGTCCACAAGTTCTCCTCTGGTTGATAAAAATTTGCCTGACCCTGTTTAGTCTTTCAAATGCTTTCTCTGCACCAAGACTGACCAACAACCATGGTCTTTTCTTACATTCTGCTTTGCTTCAGATCATTGTTGTTCCAGTAATATCAAATGTTTGCCTCCCTGACACAAAACCACATTGATCCATATCTCTAAATTTTGACAACACTTTTGCCATTCTTTTAGCTAATATAGACATAAACAATTTATAATTATGATCTAAAATAGAAACGAGTCTATAACAAGCTCAGGCTAATGGGTCTTGATCGTCTTTTGTTAATACAGCTACTACAGCTTTTTTCCAATATGTCAGTACTTCATCTCTTATTAAAATACCATTAAACAAAATATTCTAGATCTTTAATACTTTATTCCCTTTTAACTTCCAAATTTCCACTGGAATACCATCTGTTCCTGGAGACTTTCCTGAAGATTGATTGTATATCATCGTTGTTATCTCACCTCCTCCTAACTTAGCTGTTAGTTGTTGACCCTCATCTAACTCTCAACTTGGCATAATTAAGTCTTCCATAAATATTTTCATTTGTGCTCTTTCTTGATATCCACACTCCTCTGCTTCATACAAACTTTCATAAAGTTTCTGAAATGTCACTAATACCTCTACAGGATCTCTGGTTATGTTTCTTGTTATAAGCTCCCAAAGTTTGGCAACAACCCTTTATCATTCCTGTTGCCCAAGTCATTGTGGTAAAAGTTTTTGTGCTATGGAGTTATTATCAAAAAATAATTGCTTAACAGCAATTTTTTTTAAACTCGTGTACATTATCCAGATACTCCCTTATTTTCTCTTTAGCATTCTGTGTTTGTGCCTCTTCTTGCTTTGTCAGATTCCCATTATTATAGGTTCATAGGTTCATAGGTATGTACTAGGCTATTGGCCCTAGGACCTATATAAGCCAAGCCAAATGGTACCCTAGCTTTTGCCACCCAAGAAAATTATTTCCTGTGCCTCTGTCAAGCAGAGCCACAGAAGTGATCCCCGGGGTGAATTTCCTATCTCCCATCCAATCATCAAAATTTTTCTTGAAGAGTGCTAATGAGGAGCTTTGTTTGATATAGATAGGTAGTTTGTTCCAGAGTATGGGAAGTCTCTGGGACAGGAATCTATCCCTTCAGCATGTTCTGTTTATTGTGGTGACAAGATTTAGGTCCCTAGAGCATGTAGTTCGGAGGGATTGGGATTTCTTTAAGTGGAGCATGTCCAACAGCTCTGGGTTTGACATAGCTTTGTATGTTAGGCAGGTATGTTTTATTTTCCCTTCTTGGTCCCTCTGATAAATCCTCACTATTGCAAATCAAGTTCTGATCCCCACTTGTAAGTAATACTCCTTGCTAAATCAGTTTGCTGATTATTTCTTCTAAAATTTACTTAAGTTCCATAATAGCAGTTTTTAGTGGAATATACATATATGGCAGCATAATCTTCCTTCCTTACCAATAGCCTGTTACTACTACAAATCTGCCATTATTATCTTTCCCAACATTACTGAAGCCCCTCTGGCAATTAGTATAATTACTCCCCTTTTTCTTTACCCCTGATATTCTACTGAATAGCCATCCTGAAATATTTCATTGGCAAATTCACAGTTTGTATTTCTTAATATAATTCAGTACTCATTCCCTTTTGTCTATAGCTGTCTATCCATTTACATTCCAAGATAATATAGATAGCATAGCCATTATGAGAAAAAAGCTCTTGTTCTCATATATTATATATGACAGATTTGTTGAATGTATATGTGGTAAGCTGATCTTTTATGCAGTTTTTTCTTCTCATCCCCATTTGAACCAAGACTTTTTTTTACTTTAATGAAAACCCTCAAAAAATGTAATCTACATATTCAAAAAGATGAAGTTTAACCTTCCAGGTAAAAACAACCAAATCAACATCTGCTCCCAGATGCATTACCTAACCTAAAATGAAGGTTACCCATACTAAAGTGCATGCTGCAGCCTGTGTTCCCACTTACACGAATTGTTATGTGCTGTTTTCTATCTCTGCTCCCATTCTATGTGTGAAAAACAGGTTGTATGCATTCAGAGACCATTAACTTTTACCCCTAAGAAAAAGTGCACTGGTTATCTTTAAATAAAACTAAATCGTAGACTGTTCTATTAAATGCATTAAAGTAGTAAGGCAGCTAGGGAGACTACAGTCTCTTGTTCACTTTCCGTAGTCTAAAACTTTATTTCTCATTAAACTGTTTGCCAGTTTACCTTTAAAGTTTGTATAACAAAGAATGCCCAGAACTCTCAAGATTAATTGTTTGCCCCTGCAGACAGCTCGTCTCCATGCAAAAGTAGTCATCAATGAATCTTTGTAAAATTTTACTCAGAACAGAATTTACAGCTGCCTTCAGCGTCAGACTTCTTGATATGCACTGAACATTGCTAAAGAAAAAAAAAACAAGCTAATATGCATGCAGATGTATTAAACTTAGTATTCATGGTGGTTATTTATTATTACTATTTTTCAAGTCTATTTGCATACAAAAACATGATTTATAGCTTAAACCAAGCACATAAATCTAGACATTCACCCATGTAAAACTAACAGAAAATATTTTAATTCAATATATAATATAATCAGTGCACTTTCACAACCCACCTCCAACACAGCAGCCCAAGATCACAGCATATTAACATTAAAAAAGTTATTCTCTTGTTATACTGTAAAGCCTATATTTCTTATAACTAAAACAGTACTTGTAAACTTTAATATCTTTAACACATACAACAGTCTCTGAAAAAAACCTCCACATTCAAAATACCTCTGAATACACACTACACAAAACTGCTTAAATATATATAAATAGCATGCAGTTTATATCATAAAATGTTTGTACTTAACTTTAATATCTTTAATAGATACAATAGTCTCTAAAAAGACCCCCCTCACATTCAAAACACCCCTGACTACACACTACACAAAACTGCCTACATATATGCAACATGCAGTTTGTATCACAAAAAGTTTTATACAAATACTAACAAGAGCAAAAATGTTTTATTTGCAGTTACATTTTTCCCTTTTAGTGTCCTTCTAAACATTAATGACATAACATGGTTATATGCTTAACAGTTCACCCACAAGCTTAACAAAGTCAATACAAGTCCAGTCTTTTTCAGCCACTTTTTCTTGCAAAGTCAAATTTCACAAAAGTAATTGTTGCTTTATAGTCTCACATTTATTCACTAATTTCAGTATCGCTGGGCATCTTCCTGATCATCTCCCTCTTCCAACACCAGCTTCTGGTTCAAGTCCAAGGTACTCCTGATTCTTCTAATTAATTCAAATGTTTTATTTTCTGTCAGAAGAATGCGAAACAAAATCCCCTGATGTTTGATGGCTCACTTTTCACTTTTTCTTACATAAATTTTTTTATTTCCTCTTTAGCCTATTTTGCATCCAATCAATTTTTGATCCCCCGGAACAAAAATATTATGAAGCCAACCAAGCTGGATACAGCAGCCTGAAACTCACACTTGTCTTTCAACAGTCCTTGATTGTTGGGATACATTTTCTTCTCTTCTGCCTGATGTACAGTGAATAATCATTTTTCACAAATACTCTGCTGTCTCCAATTTTTAATATTTTTCCATTCTACCAGAGTTTTGTCAGGATCTACTCTTTCTGTTGGTATGATTGTATCTTTACTAATACAGGTCTTAGCTGCTTTCTCGTGGCCAAGTTTGGAGCATATACTCAATTTAACTTTTCAGTTAACAAATCCTGCTGTGGAATACCAGTTTGTTTGCTTATTACTGCTTTCATAAAATTAATACAGTCTGTTCCTTCCAAGTTTTACTGGTACAGCAGAAAATATAACATTTTCTCTGAGTGCTCTGTCTTCTAACTCCACCATAATGAAACAGCCCTTTTTAAGAAGTCTCATACTCAGCCAGCCTTTTCTTAATTTCAGACTTTGATTTTTGCAGTTTCATCTTGTTCATTTGAATAGTTAGCTTCTTATGTTTATTCCAGCCTTTTATTTGAGTTTATGTACTCCTTTAATGTCTGATTTATTTGAATCACCTCTGAGTACATTTGATTTATTTTTCCTCTAAATTACTACAAGCCAACAATTGTACTAAAGCTGGAACTTAAACTGCTTTTCACTGAACAGATGCAAAATTCCTCCCAGCCCATGTTTTCTCTTCACTTTTTCTGGCTGATTTCTTTCAGTTTCTCTAAATTTCTTCTTTGCTGGCACCCAGGCAGTATACTTACTAGCCAGTAACTGAATTTTATTCAATCTTACAATATCGCTGGCTGTAATTCCTTAGTTTCTTTGATCACACAAGGACAGCTAAAATTAAGCTGTTGATTAGTGTCAAAGTCCCCAGGAAGTGATATTTTGATTGCTGATTTTGCGGTCGCAGACTATTTGAAGGCTGTTCCAGGCTGTGAGTTTGTGCTGTTGATATTTGACATTTGATATGTGAGACCATTCTGTGTTACTGTAGTATACAGGAAGGTATAACCAAGTATTGTAATGTCATATATGAAGCAGTATTTTTCCTGCTTGTGATGAGCATTAAGCTAGATAACAAGCAATGAGACTGGATGTAGATGCAACCATGATATAATTAGGATAAGTGATTTATCCTCAGTTCATCCATTTGTCTTAGAGACTTTAATTAGGTGAGTGATGCAGAGTTAAATAGGCTGATGGGTTGATGCGAAGCAGGAAATATGAATGAGCTGAACAAGGAACATTTTGGGAACAGACTGCTTTTTCCTTGCTTAGTCTCTCCCAGTGAATACATGGCAGACAGGTCTGGATCATGAGGGCATATTTATTTGTTTGTTTGTTTTTGATGTTGTTGTTTTTATTGTTTGCTTGTTTTTTTAGATATATATGTATTTAATTAGTTCATTTAAATTAATTTAAATATTTTTTGACAATCACTACAGGATGCGTTTGATTGTTTGTTTCAAACTGATGAGGTTATTTAAAAGATTATGTAACTACTGGAATTTTCAAACCTTGAAAACATAAGCCAAGACACTAGCTGTTTGTTTCCTATCTGTATCTGTAAGATTGCCTAAGGGAGAGTTTTACAGTAGGTAACCCCTGCATTAGTCTTTTGGTAATTGTAAAAAAGTAAGAGATGTTGTTATCCTTATTTTGCTGAGCTATAAAGATAAAAGAATTATCATTATTATCCTAATTTTCCTAGCATTTACTGATAATTTTCTACAAACTTAAAGGATTACCTTAATTACTTATGTAGAGTAGCAGTAGCTCTATTTTGATAAGCGTTTCTATTGTTGATATATATTTCATATTCTGTGGTATAGCTTTTGTGGTAGTTCCCTTTCTGAAATTAGTATCCTTACTGTTGTTCTTATCCACCAATCATTAGCGGACCAGAGTTCTGCTGTGGCGACCCCTAACCAGGAAAAGTCAAAAAGACAAACAAACAACTGTTGTTCTTATCCACAAAACTGTTTTTGATTTTATAGTTTATCCAATTGTTTAATCTTTCTGCATTAATGTCCCAACTGTGGTACTCATCCATACAATTTATTTGATTTTAGTGTTTACCCAAGTAGCTTCACATTCTGCAGTGTCTATCCTTACTGTGGTATTTTTCTGTAGAACTGATATTCTTTTTATAGTTTACCTAAGTAACTTCCCTTTCCGCAGTCAATATCTTTACTTTGGTATGTATCCATGCAGCTGTTCTGATGTTGCTTCTAATATCTCCAGAAACAGTGTATGCATTTAATATATGAAAAAGGGCATCTTTTAAATCTGTAGTGGCCTTGGTGAATGTTGCTAACCAGTCTAGGTCTTTTTTAAATTTAAAGGTCAACCTCTTCAGTTTCTTAATACATTGGATGGCTGTCCTATTGGTGAGGATATTGGACATTGTGTTTTCCTTTGTGATGGGATTCATTTTGTCTTTTTATTTTTGGATTTCATCAGTTTGTGCACATAGAGTTAGAAGTTGAAGAAAGTCTCTGGCATCTTGTTGCTCCAATGACTTTCATACCTCATTGCTACTTGCTTAGATACATTTGGTTTACTGGATCTTACATTTTTCAAATAGCCCAGATGTGGCAGAGACCTAAATGTAGACTGGCCTACTGAGGAGATAAGCAAGACCTCTAATAAATTTGAGGATCTTAAATCTAAAATAATGCCTGCTGTTATCATTTGTGGATATACAGAATTGGTATTGCAATCAAGTTAGATTTGGGGCATTTCAGAATTTAAAGAAGCCTTTGTTCATAGTAATTATTTTCTCGGTTGAACTCCTTACAAAGAAGAAAATCTTAAAGTATTATCTTTGTGAATGTTGTCAAAGAGCGGCCATCTAGCTAGACCTCTATAGATCATTTAATTCATTTTTAACTTCATCTTTGTGATTTTATTGTGCCTAATCAGAACGTTCACATGTTCAAACTGTTCTTTTCTTTGATTACCTTTCATTGATTCATTATGTCCGTGTTAGAGTTATTTTGCACAGACAGCTTTGTTATGCACAATTCACCCAACTTGGAGGTGGATACTAATGAAGATATTGTCTCACTGTATGCTTTTGTATTTTTTCAGTTTTATTTCAAACTGACCAATGAGTTTGTTGAAGTCACCAGCATTGTAGCAATCAGGAATTCTAGCTGGAGGTCTGTTGGTTCATACACAAAGGGGGTTTTGGGCTCAATAAAGACATCAGTTAGCAGAGCTGAGAAAATCTGTGAACCATTACCTATGTCCACTCTTGTGGAACTGCAACTGGTTCTTGGAGTGTTTAGGCCAAAAACATCTTGTGTTAAATAAATAGCAGAAATTGTGAAAGGATAATAAAATACACCAAAAATAATGAGGACAGTTGTAAAGGAAATTTCCATTTTTTCAAATAAAACATCAAGTACTTATGAAAACTCATCCTAAACTTCTTCAAATGGTAATGCCTGTTGCTAATCATAATGGTAAATATAAATGGGCGGTAACAAACCGAGGGCCTTTCTGTTCCCAATCAATTGTTACACCTTTCATAATTAACATAGATCATGATACTATAATCTTTAGCCTAAGACTAAAGCCAAAGTCATTTATAAATATCTTGGCCTTCCTATATTTTGCCAATGGAAACTATAAGCGAAAGAATCAGAATTTGCTCTTTTCTGTTAGGATTGTAGTTTAGTTTTTGAGGTGCTGTAACTCATAGTATTACATTTCACATTTCCAATAGGCATCCAGGATGGAATCCATATTGGTCGCACTGGAGTGAAAGCTGTTTAACTCTCAGATGATGTTTCCAGCAATATACTGCAAAGGCCTTCATAGGGAGGCTAAGTATCATGAAGCACATCTAAATGAAGATATCTTCCTGTCTCTTTGTGAAAATTGATACCATCACCCAAGTTTGCCAGTCTATTGATAATGCTCTCACTTTCTACTCAACAGTGAAAAGACATGTTAAGTAAGATTTCTCAACAATGTCCTTTCTTTTACTGTTTATGAATAAATCTCACCCCCTGCCATTTTCCCACTACAGTGTTTATAAATGCATTTACAGAAATGGAACCAATTAATTCTGGCACAGGTGGGCATGTCTGTTGGGTGGTCCCTCTACTTCCTGACAATGTACCCATCTGAGGTCAGTGTGAATCTACCTTTACTGAGAACAATCAGAGCAATGTTTATTGCCCCCCCCCCCCAACCAGGTGTCTTCCTCTTCTGCAATTAATATTCTTATTGTGGTATTTATCTGTAGAATTGTTTGATTTTTTTATAGTTTATCTATGTAGTATAACACCCTGCAGTTACTATCCTTATTGTGGTATTTATTTATCGAAATAATTTTTTTGAGTTTAGCGATTACTTAAATCACTTCCCTTTCTGTAAGATAATACCCTTACCATGGTATTTCCATCCATCCATACATCTACAACCCCTTTTTCACATTTTTGCATATCGGCTCAAAAGTGTTGCTTCAACGGGGACAATCATCTAGAGCCAAGGTTTACCCTGTTGCTATAGGTCTTCCACACTACATACTCGCACACACACTCATACGTATGGACAATTTAGAGTGTCCAATCCATCTACTACATGCCTTTACAATGTGGGATGAAATCAAAGTAACTGGAGGAAACCCAAGCAAACATGGGGAGGTGATGCAGACTCCACACAGAAGGCATCACAGCCAGGAATCAAACCTGAGAACCTTTTGCTGTGAGGTAATATGTCGACATTATATAATTAGGAAGGTGGTCACTAAGTTTGTTTGCTAGGGTACCTAATACTACAACATTATTAAAGGTCTTTATGTCTTTGATCGTATCTAGACCAACGTATTTGCCAGTCCAGTCTTACCATCTATGCAGGTTTGCCTGTTACAGTGTTGGTGATATTTCAGATCTAGACATTTATTGATGTCAAGGAAAGTTACTTTGTATTTCCAACAAATGTCAATGCCTCGTAGGAGAAGTAACTTGGATTACTGTCTTTTAACTGAAGGCAGAGTGCTATTCAAAATATTTTATCTTCTTAGTTTCACAACTACAAATAGTCATTACTTCTCTCCCAGGAGCATCATGTGCCTAAAGTTAAATAAAAATCTCATGCTTAAATGTATTTAACTTTATCCAACAGTTATTTGCTTTTCCCTGTTAACTTTACTTAGGTGAAGTTTAGTGCCCATAAACCCTCAATAACTGTCAATTTCTTTGTTTCTATTTTTTTCTGCCATGGATCATGAAAGTTCCGCCATATTTTTCCTTTTTAAATCTCATGTTTTTCTGGAAAGGAATCTCTCTCAGCCTGCATGAAACACATTCCGTGCTTTGCTGTCTTAATCATCTGTCACAGTTTTACTTACTAAGGTCAATAAGCAAACAATAATGCCTTCCGGGAGGGCATTACAAAGAAATAATGGACTAACCATGGGTGTTGTGCTGCTTGAAACCACAACAGGAGGGCCTTCCCACAACTGGAAGGTCCATTATTTTCCTGTAACACCCACCTTGGAGGACATTATTGTGCTTGAATAATGGAGTACTTGATAAATTGTTTTGTATCTGTTTTATTATTAGTATATAGATGTATCTTTAACATTCTTAATGTAAACACTTTTTCCACATAATGATTCAAAGGTGAACTAGGATATGCAGTCGCTGTAGGAGGAATATTTTGCATACAAAATATAAGCTGAATAATCCTTTAATAATTTCTACAGAGACACTGTCACTTGCATATATACAGAAAAAGAAAGAGGAAGAGGGAGGGAGGGAGACAGCCCCTCACACATATACAAAAATTCAAATGTACACACACACACACACACACACACACACACACACACACACACACACACACACACACGCATACACGTGCACACACACACACACACACACACACACACACACACACACACACACACACACACACACACACCACACACACAGACACGCACACATGTGTACACACGCACATAAACACATTTAAACTCAGAAACAGACATGCAGGTCAGTCTAACTGCTGCTTTAGTTACTTGTGATAGTTCTGTTTTTTGTTTTTCCACCATCGCTATTTTTGGCTTTCTAAGCCATGATTAGTGAGGGAAATGGAAGATTCTTATAACCCCTGTTTATTTATTTATCCTTTATTAATTGGGTTAGTCCCCCTAGGCAAGCAGCCTCTTTTCAGGAAGGACCCAAAGTGGTATTAATACTATTAGGGGAATGTTGGCAAGAGCACCAGGAAACATCCCCTACTCTCTTCTTGATATGTGTCTTGGGATCTTTTACATCCACCTGTTCTACTGTCAGCTCAAGCAGAAGACTGCAGTGCAGTGTTAGCAATTTAAATTTAAAACAATCACCTTTAGAGGGAATAAAACCCACAGCCTTATGATCATCCAGCTTCAAAGACAAGTGTGTTAACAGTTGAGCTCATAGGTTCATAGGTTCATAGGTAGGTACTAGGCTATCTGCCCAAGGGCATTTATAAGCCTAGCCAGAATGTGTTGGCTTTCACCTCCCCTTTAAGTTAGTTTCCTGGGCCTCCGTCTAGCAGGGCCACTGAAGTGATCCCAGGGGTAAACCTATGATTTCCCATCCACTCATCAAGACTTCTCTTGAAGAGAGTCAGCGAGGGGCTCTGCCTAACATAAATTGGGATTCTATTCCAGAGCGAGGGAAGTCTCTGAGACAGGAATCTATCCCTCCAGCATGTCTTGTTTATTGTTGTGCTGAGGTTTAGTTCACTGGAGCATGTGGCTCTAAGAGATTTGGTTTTCTTGAGGTGGAGCATGTCCATTAATTCTGGGTTGGACATGGCCTTATACATCAGGAGAGATCACCTCTGAGCAAGCGGTAAGCAACCGAGTAAAACTAGAGTTTTTTTAGATGAGCTGCATAGGGCATCTCTTTGAGGCCCATGATCCTCTTGGTGAGGTACTTCTGTGGTCTTTCCAGCTGTAACAGGTGTCGAGTAAGGTACATTCCAAATGGGGCATTGTACTCTATTATGGGCCTAATGAGTGATGCGTAGAGGGGCACAATGACCTCTCTTGATCTAGAGGTGAACCCTTTCGTGATTAGGTGGGCTACATAGAAGGAATTTCTAACCACTTTGGCAATGTGATTATCGAAGGAGAGGTTGCTATCTACCTGGGTCCCCAGGTCCCTAATTACATCTTCCATACTTAGTGGATTACCACCTATGTGATAATTCGTGGGCACTTTGTTTTTCCCAAAGGAGATGACTATGCATTTTTGGCATCCAGCTTGAGGCCATGGTTTTGACACCAGGTATCTGTCTCTGTGAGACCCTTCTGGAGGATATCTGTGTCAGCTGGAGAGTCGATTATGGCCCCCAGTTTGCAATCATCTGTGAACTTGGTCAGCCATAGTCATCCCATGCTTGCCTGTACCTCAGAGAAGTATATACCGAACAGGAGGGGTCCCAAGACTGAGCCCTGTGGGATGCCACTTGTAACTGGTTTAGAGTTGGACATGGCTTCCACGACTCTGACCATGTGTGTCCTATCCATGAGCCAGTTCGCCACCCATCTCGTGACATAGGGGTTAACATTCAAGCTGGTGAGCTTATCTATGATGCCAGAGTATGGAATGGTGTCGAAGGCCTTAGCGAGGTCCAGGTAGGCTGTGTGGACTACCTTTCCTTCATCTAAGGCCTTGGTAACTGTTTCAAAGAAGTCAGCTAGGTTTAGGAGGCAGGATCTGCCTTTAACAAAGCCAAATTGGGTAGGGTCCAGTGTCTGGAGGTTCCCGATGTCTCTGTTTATGAGTTCCATGATGATTCACTCCATAGTTTTGCAGACCAGGCTAGTCAAGCTTATAGGACGATAGTTCCCAGGTTCTGTTGTGGCACCACCTTTGTGGATCGGGATGACTGTTGCTGTATGCCATTCTTTGGGTAAATAGCCTGTGGTAAGGCTGAGTCTGAACAGTGAATTTAGGTGAGGGTTTAGTTCCTTTTGGAGTTCGTGTAAGATGCAGCCTGGGACACCATCCGGTCCCATTGATGCTGTGGTTTTAGCTTTGGAGAGGGCTGTTTTTACCTGCATGTCCATGATGTCTGGGGCTCCGCATTCTTCTGGGATGGACACGGGCCCTTTTGGGGGTGGGAGGGTAAAGTTTGCATTGAACTTGTCAGCCAGGATGTTGGCAATGTCAGTTGGTTCAGTGTATTTTTTGCCATTTTGCACTAGTTCAGAGCATATCTGAGAGTTACCACCTAGACTTTTGACATAGCTCAAGAAGGCTTTGTGGTTATGTTTAGAGTCCTTGGCAATTTTTCTTTTGAAACTGGCCTTGAATGATTTTATGAGGGATTGTAGTTTCTTGCTAATATTGATCAGTGATGCCTTTCCTTTTTAGGATTTGGCTCTATCATGTAGTAGTTTCCTTCTGTTGTAAAGCTTATTTATGGCCGGGGACCACCAGACTGGTTTCCTTTTTTTGGAAGAGTGAGTTTTGGTTTTACTTGGGATGGCTCGATCCGTGCATCACTGTAGATGCTCATAGAATGCACTTGTAAAGGATTCTGTGGTTTGGGCAGCATTATCCTTTAGCGTGCATCACTGTAGATGCTCATAGAATGCACTTTTAAAGGATTCTGTGGTTTGGGCAGCATTATCCTTTAGCAAGGGGGCTATGAAACTTTCCACCTCACTCTTGAGAAGTGTGAAGTTGGCTTTTGAGAAGTTTTTCACAGTGGCTTCCTTGACTTGGGGTGAGGTCGGGATGTGGATGTCCAGTGTGATTAGTTTATGATCTAATCTTACCAGCGAGGGGTTTACCTCTGGTGTGGAGCACTGATCCCCCATGTTGGTGATGATCAGGTCCAGTATGTTGTCACCTCTTGTGGGCGTGGTGACCAGCTGTTCCAGGGTGTTTGAGTTTATAAACTCTAGGAAGCATTGGGCAAAGGAGTTTGTACTCGAGTAGTTATCCCAGTCAATGTTTGGGTAGTTGAAATCTCCCAATATCATGGTGTTAGGTAGGAACTTTGTATTTTCCAATGTTCTTAGGAATGCTGAGTGGGGGTCCTGAGACAAGGTAGGTGATCTGTAGCAGGCTATGATCTGAAAAGCAGCTTTGCCCACTGATAGTTGCACATGGATGGTCTTCGAGGCCTTGTGCTGTGCTACTCACCTGGAGGCATGGGCATCCTTTATGAAAATGGACACACCCCCTCCTTTTGTATTTCGGACCGGGTTCTGGGGCCGAAAGGTATGGTATGAGTTGTAGCCTGGTAGTGCTGGGGTGCTCTCTGGAGCTTTGAACCAGGTTTCTGTTACTGCACAGATATCGATTTGCTCCATGCTAAGGAGAGCCTCAAGTGCATGCATTTTGAGGTTTAGACTTCTGGCATTGAGTAGCATTACCCTCAGTTTCTGGTTTCTTGTGTTGTTTATGGAGGTGGGTTTGTCTTTTGAGCCTTGCCTAAAAAAAGCACTATGGGGGTGGCAAGAGCCTTGGCCAGTATTTGAAAGCCGAGGGGCGACAGGTGCAAGACATCTCTGGCGAAGCAGCGTGGCTTGTTGAGCATGTCGTCCCAGGCTGACAGACACTGGATCCCCTTTGAACAACACCAATAGCTTAGCCAATTGTTAAAACTGATAATTTTTTCTTCATACTGTGGCATCATTCTTGGTGAGGGCAAGATGCTACTCAGGGTCAGGGTCATACCGGCCTGGGCTACATGATCAGAGAGCTCCTCTATGTCTCTTTTCATGTAGTCTAGGGAGGTACATCTCAGGTCGTTCACACCAACATGTACAATGATAGAGTTATATTTGTACTTGTTTTGGAGTAACCTGAGTGCTTGTGTTATGTGGCAGATCCTGGCACCTGACAGGCAGCTTACAATAACCTTCTCCTTGTTTAGTCTAGTGTGTGGGACGTCAGTGTGCCTGACAATAGAGTCACCTATTACTAGTGTATTAGGTGCATTGTTGTGCCTTAAAGGCTGTAGTTGCATGGCACACTGACTTTGTGAAGTATGTGATACGTGGTTGTTGTTTGAGGGTGGAGGTTGCTTAGATGTCTGCTTTGGAGGTCTCTACTGCTTAGGCAGATTTTTATTTAGAGCCTCCGAGTATGTTTTTGTGTATTTATGTGTGTTGTCTGCTGGTGCATGTGTGACTGTTTGATGTGAGACTGGAAGTGTGCTGCAAGTATTTCTCTTCTCCTCCTGGCTGGCTGTTCCAGTCATGGGTTGAGAGAGCTTGGCCTCCAGTTTGGCTGTATAGTTGCATCTCTCACATACATTTGTGTTTGTTGGAAGGAGGAGAGGGTTGTCCGTGTACATGAGGCAATTGTAACATTGCCTCAAAATTCCCAGATTCACCAGCTGGCCTGGACAGTATACATGAAACTGCCCTTTGGACATGCCTGTATGGGTAGCTGAACTGTTTTACTGATTGTCTGGTAGGGACAAACTGGGGAGCCTTGTACTATTGTATAGTAAAGGGGGAGTTGTTGTGTTAGCATTTATTAGTGCTTACTGAGAGCTTGGAGCAAGGGCTGGGCTGTAAAAGGAAGTTAGAGTGCTTAATTTGAGAGTTTGACTAGTTCTAAGGGAAAAATTGAAGAGCAGACTTCTTGGAGCCTGGAATAGCTTAACCCTAGCTAACCAGCACTGCTCGGTGCGCAAAACCGCACAAAACCGCGCAAATGCAGGTTTTAAGGCAGGGAGATGAAAGACCTAGGAATTAGCCCAAAACGACCAATAAACTACAAGTTGCTGGGCTGCGACCACTCCTCCAGGGACAGATAGGCTGCTCAAAGCTCCCCACTCTCACGGGTGAAAAGAGAAACTTTCTCCTATCCAAGTAAGGATATGGGCAACACAGGAACTTATACTACAGTCCTGAATTCAGCAGAGCCTGAAAACTGGACTAGACTAGCTTAGAAAAGGAGGGAAACAAGATTTTTTTTAGTTTTTTTTCTTTTTAGACAAGGATACAATGAGTTTTAACAAAAAAACACTTTAAATGTTTTGATCAGGCTAGCGCACTTTAGTGTGTAGCCTACAACAGTTAAAACAGTACAAACAAAAGACTTAAATGACTTAATCAAGTGCTAACACCAAAACAGCAAAAAAAACAGTTTTAGTATCCAGAAAACAGCTCAGAAATGCCAGAAATCGCTTTTCAGCGAGACTAGCAGTTGCAGGAGAAAATGCAGAGAATAAAATACTTATATCTGGTGAAAAGTCACTCTTTTGTCGCTCTGCTGCTTGCAGTACTCTGCAGGACACCACGAGGAGCTTGGTCAAGTACAATACAAGCGCAAAACTGTGCAAATGTGGGTTTTAAGGCAGGGAGATGAAAGAGCTAGGGATTCGCCCAAAATGGTCAATAAACTACAAGTTGCTGGGCTGTGATCACTCCTCCAGGGACAGATAGGCTGCTCAAAGCTCCCCACTCTCACTGGGGAACAGAGAAACTTCCTGCTGTCCAAGTAAGGATATGGGCAACACAGGAACTTATACCACAGTCCTGAATTCAGCAGAGCCTGAAAACTGGACTAGACTAGCTTAGAAAAGTGGCAAACATTTTTTTTTGTTTTTTTTTTTCTTTTTAGACAGGGATACAATGAGTTTAAAAAAACAAAACACTTTAAATGCTTCTATCAGGCTAGCGCACTTTAGTGTGAAGCCTACAACAATTAAAACAGTACAAAAAAAGACTTAAATGACTTAATCAAGTGCTAACACCAAAACAGCAAAAAAAACAGTTTTAGTATCCAGAAAACAGCTCAGAAATGCCAGAAATCGCTTTTCAGCGAGACTAGCAGTTGCAGGAGAAAATGCAGAGAATAAAATACTTATATCTGGTGAAAAGTCACTCTTTTGTCGCTCTGCTGCTTGCAGTACTCTGCAGGACACCACGAGGAGCTTGGTCAAGTACAATACAAGCGCAAAACTGTGCAAATGTGGGTTTTAAGGCAGGGAGATGAAAGAGCTAGGGATTCGCCCAAAATGGTCAATAAACTACAAGTTGCTGGGCTGTGATCACTCCTCCAGGGACAGATAGGCTGCTCAAAGCTCCCCACTCTCACTGGGGAACAGAGAAACTTCCTGCTGTCCAAGTAAGGATATGGGCAACACAGGAACTTATACCACAGTCCTGAATTCAGCAGAGCCTGAAAACTGGACTAGACTAGCTTAGAAAAGTGGCAAACATTTTTTTTTTTTTCTTTTTAGACAGGGATACAATGAGTTTAAAAAAACAAAACACTTTAAATGCTTCTATCAGGCTAGCGCACTTTAGTGTGAAGCCTACAACAATTAAAACAGTACAAAAAAAGACTTAAATGACTTAATCAAGTGCTAACAGCAAAAACAGCAAAAAAACAGTTTTAATATCCAGAAAACAGCTCAGAAATGCCAGAAATCGCTTTTCAGCGAGACTAGCAGTCGCAGGAGAAAATGCAGAGAAAACAATACTTATATCTGGTGAAAAGTCACTCTTTTGTCGCTCTGCTGCTTGCAGTAGTCTGCAGGACACCACAAGGAGCTTGGCTGAGTAGAATACAAGCGCAAAACCATGCAAATATGGGTTTTAAGGTAGGGAGATGAAAGAGCTAGGAATTAGCCCAAAACGACCAATAAACTACAAGTTGCTGGGCTGTGACCACTCCTCCAGGGACAGATAGGCTGCTCAAAGCTCCCCACTCTCACTGGTGAAAAGAGAAACTTTCTCCTATCCAAGTAAGGATATGGGCAACACAGGAACTTATACTACAGTCCTGAATTCAGCAGAGCCTGAAAACTGGACTAGACTAGCTTAGAAAAGGCAGGAAACAAGAATTGTTTTTGTTTTTTTTCTTTTTAGACAGGGATATAATGAGTTTTATCAAAAAACACTTTAAATGCTTCAATCAGGCTAGCGCACTTTACTGTGTAGCCTACTGCACTTAAAGCAGTACAAAAAAACCCGACTTAAATGACTTAATCAAGTGCTAACAGCAAAAACAGCAAAAAAACAGTTTTAGTATGCAGAAAACAGCTCAGAAATGCCAGAAATTGCTTTTCAGTGAGACTAGCAGTTGCAGGAGAAAATGCAGAGAAAAAAATACTTATATCTGGTGAAAAGTCACTCTTTTGTCGCTCTGCTGCTTGCAGTACTCTGCAGGACACCACAAGGAGCTTGGCTAAGTAGAATACAAACGCAAAACTTCGCAAATGCAGGCTTTAAGGCAGGGAGATGAAAGAGCTAGGAATTAGCTCAAAACGGACAATAAACTACAAGTTGCTGGGCTGTGACTACTCGTCCGGGGACAGATAGTCTGGTCAAAGCTCCCCACTCTCACTGGTGAACAGAGAAACATCCTCCTATCCAAGTATGAATATGGGCAACACAGGAACTTATACCACAGTCCTGAATTCAGCAGAACCTGAAAAATGGACTAGACTAGCTTAGAAAAGGCGGGAAACAAGAAATTTTTTTTGTTTTTTTTTTTCTTTTTAGACAGGGATACAATGAGTTTTAACAAAAACCACTTTAAATGCTTCTGTCAGGCTAGCGCACTTTAGTGTGTAGCCTACAACAGTTAAAAGAGTACAAAAAAATGACAAACAACTTAATCAAGTGCTAACAGCAAAAAAACAGGTTTAGTACGCAGAAAACAGCTCAGAAATGCCAGAAATCGTTTTTCAGAGAGACTAGCAGTCGCAGGAGCAAATGCAGAGAAAAAAATACTTATATCTGGTGAAAAGTCACACTTTTGTCGCTCTGCTGCTTGCAGTACTCTGCAGGACACCATGAGGAGCTTGGCCGAGTACAATACAAGCACAAAACTGCGGAAATGCGGGTTTTAAGGCAGGGAGATGAAAGAGCTAGGTATTAGCTCAAAATGGTCAATAAACTACAAGTTGCTGGGCTGTGATCACTCCTCCAGGGACAGATAGGCTGCTCAAAGCTCCCCACTCTCACTGGGGAACAGAGAAACTTTCTGCTATCCAAGTAAGGATATGGGCAACACAAGAACTTATACCAATGTCCTGAATTCAGCAGAGCCTGAAAACTGGACTAGACTAGCTTAGAAAACTGGGAAACAAGAATTTTGTTTTAGTTTTTTTTTTTCTTTTTAGACAGGGATACAATGAGTTTAAAAAAACAACACTTTAAATGCTTCTATCAGGCTAGCACACTTTAGTGTGTAGCCTACAACAGTTAAAACAGTCCAAAAAATGACTTAAATGACTTAATCAAGTGCTAACAGCAAAAACAGCAAAAAAACTGTTTTAGTATGCAGAAAACAGCTCAGAAATGCCAGAAATCGCTTTTCGGAGAGACTAGCAGTCACAGGAGAAAATGCAAAGAAAAAAATACTTATATCTCGTGAAAAGTCACTCTTTTGTCACTCTGCTGCTTGCAGTACTCTGCAGGACACCACTAGGAGCTTGGCCGAGTACAATACAAGTGCAAAACTGCGCAAATGCGGGTTTTAAGGCAGGGAGATGAAAGAGCTAGGAATTAGCCTAAAATGGTCAACAAACTACAAGTTGCTGGGCTGTGATGACTCCTCCTGGGGCAGATAAGCTGCTCAAAGCTCCCCACTCTCACTGGGGAACAGAGAAACTTCCTGCTATCCAAGAAAGGATATGGGCAACACGGAAACTTATACCACAGTCCTGAATTCAGCAGAGCCTGAAAACTGGACTAGACTAGCTTAGAAAAGTGGGAAACAAGAATTTTTTTTGTTTTTCTTTTTACTTTTTAGAGAGGGATACAATGAGTTTAAAAAAAAAAAAACACTTTAAATGCTTCGATCAGGCTAGCACACTTTAGTGTGTAGCCTACAACAGTTAAAACAGTGCAAAAAATGACTGTAATGACTTAATCAAGTGCTAACAGCAAAAACAGCAAAAAACAGTTTTAGTATCCAGAAAACAGCTCAGAAATGCCAGAAATCGCTTTTCGGTGAGACTAGCAGTCGCAGGAGAAAATGCAGAGAAATAAATACTTATATCTGGTGAAAAGTCACTCTTTTGTCGCTCTGCTGCTTGCAGTACTCAGCAGGATACCATGAGGAGCTTGGCTAAGTAGAATACAAGCGCAAAACCTTGCAAATGCAGGATTTAAGGCAGGGAGATGAAAGAGCTAGGAATTAGCTCAAAACAGCCAATAAACTACAAGTTGCTGGGCTGTGACCACTCGTCCAGGGACAGATAGTCTACTCAAAGCTCCCCACTCTCACTGGTGAACAGAGAAACATCCTCCTATCCAAGTAAGGATATGGGCAACATAGGAACTTATAACACAGTCCTGAATTCAGCAGAACCTGAAAACTGGACTAGACTAGCTTAGAAAAGGCGGGAAACAAGAATATTTTTTTTTGTTTTTTTTTCTTTTTAGGCAGGGATACAATGAGTTTTAACAAAAAACACTTTAAATGCTTCTATCAGGCTAGCGCACTTTAGTGTGTAGCCTACAACAGTTAAAACAGTACAAAAAAATGACTTAAATGACTTAATCAAGTGCTAACAGCAAAAACAGCAAATAAAAAGTTTTAGTATGCAGAAAACAGCTCAGAAATGCCAGAAATCACTTTTCGGAGAGACTAGCAGTCGCAAGAGAAAATGCAGAGTAAAAATACTTATATCTGGTGAAAAGTCACTCTTTTGTTGCTCTGCTGCTTGCACTACTCTGCAGGACACCACAAGGTGCTTGGCTGAGTAGAATACAAGTGCAAAACCACGCAAATCCGGGTTTTAAAGCAGGGAGATGAAAGAGCTAAGAATTAGCCCAAAACGGCCAATAAACTACAAGTTGCTGGGCTGTGACCACTCCTCCAGGGACAGATATGCAGATCAAAGCTCCCCACTCTCACTGGTGAACAGAGAAACTTCCTCCTATCCAAGTAAGGATATGGGCAACACAGGAACTTATACCACAGTCCTGAATTCAGCAGAGCCTGAAAACTGGACTAGACTAGCTTAGAAAAGGCGGGAAACAAGAATAGTTTTTTTTGTTATTTTTTCTTTTTAGACAGGGATACAATGAGTTTTAATAAAAAAACACTTTAAATGCTTCTATCAGGCTAGCGCACTTTAGTGTGTAGCCTACAACAGTTAAAACAGTACAAAAAATGACTTAAATGACTTAATCAAGTGCTAACAACAAAAACAGCAAAACAAAAACAGTTTTAGTATGCAGAAAATAGCTCAGAAATGCCAGAAATTGCTTTTTGGCGAGACTAGCAGTCGCAGGAGAAAATGCAGAGAAAAAAATACTTATATCTGGTGAAAAGTCAGTCTTTTGTCCCCCTGCTGCTTGCAGTACTCTGCAGGACACCACGAGGAGCTTGGCTGAGTAGAATACAAGTGCAAAACCGTGCAAATATGGGTTTTAAGGCAGGGAGATGAAAGAGCTAGGAATTAGCCCAAAATGACCAATAAACTACAAGTTGCTGGGCTGTGACCACTCCTCCAGGGACAGATAGGCTGTTCAAAGCTCCCCACTCTCACTGGTGAAAAGAGAAACTTTCTCCTATCCAAGTAAGGATATGGGCAACACAGGAACTTATACTACAGTCCTGAATTCAGCAGAGCCTGAAAAGTGGACTAGACTAGCTTAGAAAAGGCGAGAAACAAGAATTGTTTTTCTTTTTTTTTCTTTTTAGACAGGGATACAATGAGTTTTAACAAAAAACACTTTAAATGCTTCAATCAGGCTAGCGCACTTTACTGTGTAGCCTACCACAGTTAAACCAGTACAAAAAACCCGACTTAAATGACTTAATCAAAAACAGCAAAAAAACTGTTTTAGTATGCAGAAAACTGCTCAGAAATGCCAGAAATCGCTTTTCAGCGAGACTAGCAGCCACAGGAGAAAATGCAGAGAAAAAAATACTTATATCTGGTGAAAAGTCACTCTTTTGTCACTCTGCTGCTTGCAGTACTCTGCAGGACACCACGAGGAGCTTGGCCAAGTACAATACAAGAGCAAAACTGTGCAAATGCGGGTTTTAAGGCAGGGAGATGAAAGAGCTAGGAATTCGCCCAAAATGGTCAATAAATTACAAGTTGCTGGGCTGTGATCACTCCTCCAGGGAATGATAGGCTGCTCAAAGCTTCCCACTCTCACTGGGAAACAGAGAAACTTTCTGCTATCCATGTAAGGATATGGGCAACACAAGAACTTATACCAACGTCCTGAATTCAGCAGAGCCTGAAAACTGGACTAGACTAGCTTAGAAAACTGGGAAACAAGAATTTTGTTTTAGTTTTTTTTTTCTTTTTAGACAGGGATACAATGAGTTTAAAAAAAAACACTTTAAATGCTTCTATCAGGCTAGCACACTTTAGTGTGTAGCCTACAACAGTTAAAACAGTCCAAAAAATGACTTAAATGACTTAATCAAGTGCTAACAGCAAAAAGAGCCAAAAAAACTGTTTTAGTATGCAGAAAACAGCTCAGAAATGCCAGAAATCGCTTTTCGGAGAGACTAGCAGTCACAGGAGAAAATGCAGAGAAAAAAATACTTATATCTGGTGAAAAGTCACTCTTTTGTCACTCTGCTGCTTGCAGTACTCTGCAGGACACCAGTAGGAGCTTGGCCGAGTACAATACAAGTGCAAAACTGCGCAAATGCAGGTTTTAAGGCAGGGAGATGAAAGAGCTAGGAATTAGCCTAAAATGGTCAACAAACTACAAGTTGCTGGGCTGTGATCACTCCTCCTGGGGCAGATAAGCTGCTCAAAGCTCCCCACTCTCACTGGGGAACAGAGAAACTTCCTGCTATCCAAGAAAGGATATGGGCAACACGGAAACTTATACCACAGTCCTGAATTCAGCAGAGCCTGAAAACTGGACTAGACTAGCTTAGAAAAGTGGGAAACAAGAATTTTTTTTGTTTTTCTTTTTACTTTTTAGAGAGGGATACAATGAGTTTAAAAAAAAAACACTTTAAATGCTTCGATCAGGCTAGCACACTTTAGTGTGTAGCCTACAACAGTTAAAACAGTGCAAAAAATGACTTAAATGACTTAATCAAGTGCTAACAGCAAAAACAGCAAAAAACAGTTTTAGTATCCAGAAAACAGCTCAGAAATGCCAGAAATCGCTTTTCGGCGAGACTAGCAGTCGCAGGAGAAAATGCAGAAAAATAAATACTTATATCTGGTGAAAAGTCACTCTTTTGTCGCTCTGCTGCTTGCAGTACTCTGCAGGACACCATGAGGAGCTTGGCTAAGTAGAATACAAGCGCAAAACCTCGCAAATGCAGGATTTAAGGCAGGGAGATGAAAGAGCTAGGAATTAGCTCAAAACAGCCAATAAACTACAAGTTGCTGGGCTGTGACCACTCGTCCAGGGACAGATAGTCAGCTCAAAGCTCCCCACTCTCACTGGTGAACAGAGAAACATCCTCCTATCCAAGTAAGGATATGGGCAACACAGGAACTTATAACACAGTCCTGAATTCATCAGAACCTGAAAACTGGACTAGACTAGCTTAGAAAAGGCGGGAAACAAGAATATTTTTTTTTGTTTTTTTTTTCTTTTTAGGCAGGGATACAATGAGTTTTAACAAAAAACACTTTAAATGCTTCTATCAGGCTAGTGCACTTTAGTGTGTAGCCTACAACAGTTAAAACAGTACAAAAAATGACTTAAATGACTTAATCAAGTGCTAACAGTAAAAACAGCAAATAAAAAGTTTTAGTATGCAGAAAACAGCTCAGAAATGCCAGAAATCACTTTTCGGAGAGACTAGCAGTCGCAAGAGAAAATGCAGAGAAAAAATACTTATATCTGGTGAAAAGTCACTCTTTTGTCGCTCTGCTGCTTGCAGTACTCTGCAGGACACCATGAGGAGCTTGGCTAAGTAGAATACAAGCGCAAAACCATGCAAATCCGGGTTTTAAAGCAGGGAGATGAAAGAGCTAAGAATTAGCCCAAAACGGCCAATAAACTACAAGTTGCTGGGCTGTGACCACTCCTCCAGGGACAGATAGGCAGATCAAAGCTCCCCACTCTCACTGGTGAACAGAGAAACTTCCTCCTATCCAAGTAAGGATATGGGCAACACAGGAACTTATACCACAGTCCTGAATTCAGCAGAGCCTGAAAACTGGACTAGACTAGCTTAGAAAAGGCGGGAAACAAGAATAGTTTTTTTTGTTTTTTTTTTCTTTTTAGACAGGGATACAATGAGTTTTAATAAAAAACACTTTAAATGCTTCTATCAGGCTAGCGCACTTTAGTGTGTAGCTTACAACAGTTAAAACAGTACAAAAAATGACTTAAATGACTTAATCAAGTGCTAACAACAAAAACAGCAAAACAAAAACAGTTTTAGTATGCAGAAAATAGCTCAGAAATGCCAGAAATTGCTTTTTGGCGAGACTAGCAGTCGCAGGAGAAAATGCAGAGAAAAAAATGCTTATATCTGGTGAAAAGTCACTCTTTTGTCCCTCTGCTGCTTGCAGTACTCTGCAGGACACCACAAGGAGCTTGGCTGAGTAGAATACAAGCGCAAAACCGTGCAAATATGGGTTTTAAGGCAGGGAGATGAAAGAGCTAGGAATTAGCCCAAAACGACCAATAAACTACAAGTTGCTGGGCTGTGACCACTCCTCCAGGGACAGATAGGCTGTTCAAAGCTCCCCACTCTCACTGGTGAAAAGAGAAACTTTCTCCTATCCAAGTAAGGATATGGGCAACACAGGAACTTATACCACAGTCCTGAATTCAGCAGAGCCTGAAAACTGGACTAGACTAGCTTAGAAAAGGCAAGAAACAAGAATTGTTTTTATTTATTTATTTTTTTTAGACAGGGATACAATGAGTTTTAACAAAAAACACTTTAAATGCTTCAATCAGGCTAGCGCACTTTACTGTGTAGCCTACCACAGTTAAACCAGTACAAAAAAACCCGACTTAAATGACTTAATCAAAAACAGCAACAAAACTGATTTAGTATGCAGAAACCTGCTCAGAAATGCCAGAAATCGCTTTTCAGCGAGACTAGCAGTCACAGGAGAAAATGCAGAGAAAAAAAATACTTATATCTGGTGAAAAGTCACTCTTTTGTTGCTCTGCTGCCTGCAGTACTCTGCAGGACACCACGAGGAGCTTGGCCAAGTACAATACAAGAGCAAAACTGTGCAAATGCGGGTTTTAAGGCAGGGAGATGAAAGAGCTAGGAATTCGCCCAAAATGGTCAATAAATTACAAGTTGCTGGGCTGTGATCACTCCTCCAGGGAATGATAGGCTGCTCAAAGCTCCCCACTCTCACTGGGGAACAGAGAAACTTCCTGCTGTCCAAGTAAGGATATGGGCAACACAGGAACTTATACCACAGTCCTGAATTCAGCAGAGCCTGAAAATTGGACTAGATTAGCTTAGAAAAGTGGCAAACAAACATTTTTTTGTTTTTTTTTTCTTTTTAGACAGGGATACAATGAGTTTAAAAAAAACAACACTTTAAATGCTTCTATCAGGCTAGCACACTTTAGTGTGTAGCCTACAACAGTTAAAACAGTACCAAAAAAAAGAAATAAATGACTTAATCAAGTGCTAACAGCAAAAACAGCAAAAAAAAGTTTTAGTATCCAGAAAACAGCTCAGAAATGCCAGAAATCGCTTTTCAGCGAGACTAGCAGTCGCAGGAGAAAATGCAGAGAAAAAAATACTTCTATCTGGTGAAAAGTCACTCTTTTGTCACTCTGCTGCTTGCAGTAGTCTGCAGGACACCCCAAGGAGCTTGGCTGAGTAGAATACAAGCGCAAAACCATGCAAATATGGGTTTTAAGGTAGGGAGATGAAAGAGCTAGGAATTAGCCCAAAACGACCAATAAACTACAAGTTGCTGGGCTGTGACCACTCCTCCAGGGACAGATAGGCTGCTCAAAGCTCCCCACTCTCACTGGTGAAAAGAGAAACTTTCTCCTATCCAAGTAAGGATATGGGCAACACAGGAACTTATACTACAGTCCTGAATTTAGCAGAGCCTGAAAACTGGACTAGACTAGCTTAGAAAAGGCGGGAAACAAGAATTGTTTTTGTTTTTTTTTTCTTTTTAGACAGGGATACAATGAGTTTTAACAAAAAACACTTTAAATGCTTCAATCAGGCTAGCGCACTTTACTGTGTAGCCTACTACAGTTAAAACAGTACAAAAAAAATGACTTAAATGACTTAATCAAGTGCTAACAGCAAAAACAGCAAAAAAAAGTTTTAGTATCCAGAAAACAGCTCAGAAATGCCATAAATCACTTTTCAGCGAGACTAGCAGTCACAGGAGAAAATGCAGATAAAAAAATACTTATATCTGGTGAAAAGTCATTCTTTTGTCGCTCTGCTGCTTGCAGTACTCTGCAGGACACCACAAGGAGCTTGGCTAAATAGAATACAAGCGCAAAACTTCGCAAATGCGGGTTTTAAGGCAGGGAGATGAAAGAGCTAGGAATTAGCTCAAAACGGACAATAAACTACAAGTTGCTGGGCTGTGACCACTTGTCGAGGGACAGATAGTCTGCTCAAAGCTCCCCACTCTCACTGGTGAACAGACAAACATCCTCCTATCCAAGTAAGAATATGGGCAACACAGGAACTTATACCACAGTCCTGAATTCAGCAGAACCTGAAAAGTGGACTAGACTAGCTTAGAAAAGGCGGGAAACAAGAAATTGTTTTTGTTTTTTGTTCTTTTTAGACAGGGGTACAATGAGTTTTAACAAAAAACACTTTAAATGCTTCTATCAGGCAAGCGCACTTTAGTGTGTAGCCTACAACAGTTAAAAGTGTACAAAAAAATGACTTAAACAACTTAATCAAGTGCTAACAGCAAAAACAGCAATAAAACAGGTTTAGTATGCAGAAAATAGCTCAGAAATGCCAGAAATCATTTTTCGGAGAGACTAGCAGTCGCAGGAGAAAATGCAGAGAAAAAAATACTTATATCTGGTGAAACGTCACTCTTTTGTTGCTCTGCTGCTTGCAGTACTCTGCAGGACACCATGAGGAGCTTGGCCGAGTACAATACAAGCGCAAAACTGCGGAAATGCGGGTTTTAAGGCAGGGAGATGAAAGAGCAAGGAATTAGCCCAAAATGGTCAATAAACTACAAGTTGCTGGGCTGTGATCACTCCTCCAGGGACAGATAGGCTGCTCAAAGCTCTCCACTCTCACTGGGGAACAGAGAAACTTTCTGCTATCCAAGTAAGGATATGGGCAACACAGAAACTTATACCAACGTCTTGAATTCAGCAGAGCCTGAAAACTGGACTAGAGTAGCTTGGAAAACTGGGAAACAAGAATTTTGTTTTTGTTTTTTTTTTCTTTTTAGACAGGGATACAATGAGTTTTAAAAAAAACACTTTAAATGCTTCTATCAGGCTAGCGTGCTTTAGTGTGTAGCCTAAAACAGTTAAAACAGTCCAAAAAAAATGACTTAAATGACTTAATCAAGTGCTAACAGCAAAAAAACTGTTTTAGTATGCAGAAAACAGCTCAGAAATGCCAGTAATCGCTTTTCAGCGAGACTAGCAGTCACAGGAGAAAAATGCAGAGAAAAAAATACTTATATCTGGTGAAAAGTCACTCTTTTGTCGCTCTGCTGCCTGCAGTACTCTGCAGGACACCACGAAGAGCTTGGCTGAGTAGAATACAAGCGCAAAACCATGAAAATATGAGTTTTAAGGTAGAGAGATGAAAGAGCTAGGAATTAGCCCAAAACAACCAATAAACTACAAGTTGCTGGGCTGTGACCACTCCTCCAGGGACAGATAGGCTGCTCAAAGCTCCCCACTCTCACTGGTGAAAAGAGGAACTTTCTCCTATCCAAGTAAGGACATGGGCAACACAGGAACTCATACTACAGTCCTGAATTCAGCAGAGCCTGAAAACTGGACTAGACTAGCTTAGAAAAGGTGGGAAACAAGAATTTGTTTTTTTTGTTTTTTTTTTTTTAGACAGGGATACAATGAGTTTTAACAAAAAACACTTTAAATGCTTCGATCAGGCAAGCGCACTTTATTGTGTAGCCTACAACAGTTAAAACAGTACAAAAAATGACTTAAATGACTTATTCAAGTGCTAACAGCAAAAACAGCAAAAAAACAGTTTTAGTATGCAGAAAACAGCTCAGAAATGCCAGAAATCGCTTTTCGGAGAGACTAGCAGCCGCAGGAGAAAATGCAGAGAAAAAAATACTTATATCTGGTGAAAAGTCACTCTTTTGTCATTCTGCTGCCTGCAGTACTCTGCAGGACACCACTAGGAGCTTGGCCGAGTACAATACAAGTGCAAAACTGTGCAAATGCAGGTTTTAAGGCAGGGAGATGAAAGAGCTAGGAATTAGCCTAAAATGGTCAACAAACTACAAGTTGCTGGGCTGTGATCACACCTCCTGGGGCAGATTAGCTGCTCAAAGCTCCCCACTCTCACTGGGGAACAGAGAAACTTCCTGCTATCCAAGTAAGGATATGGGCAACACGGGAACTTATACCACAGTCCTGAATTCAGCAGAGCCTGAAAACTGGACTAGACTAGCTTAGAAAAGTGGGAAACAAGAATTTTTTTTGTTTTTTTTTTTACTTTTTAGACAGGGATACAATGAGTTTAAAAAAAAAACACTTTAAATGCTTCTATCAGGCTAGCGCATTTTAGTGTGTAGCCTACAACAGTTAAAACAGTACAAAAAAATGACTTAAATGACTTAATCAAGTGCTAACAGCAAAAACAGCAAAAAAAACTGTTTTAGTATGCAGAAAACAGCTCAGAAATGCCAGAAATCGCTTTTCAGCGAGACTAGCAGTCACAGGAGAAAATGCAGAGAAAAAAATACTTATATCTGCTGAAAAGTCATTCTTTTGTTGCTCTGCTGCTTGCAGTAATCTGCAGGAGACCACAAGGAGCTTGGCTGAGTAGAATACAAGCGCAAAACCATGAAAATATGGGTTTTAAGGTAGAGAGATGAAAGAGCTAGGAATTAGCCCAAAATTACCAATAAACTACAAGTTGCTGGGCTGTGACCACTCCTCCAGGGACAGATAGGCTGCTCAAAGCTCCCCACTCTCACTGGTGAAAAGAGAAACTGTCTCCTATCCAAGTAAGGATATGGGCAACACAGGAACTTATACTACAGTCCAGAATTCAGCAGAGCCTGAAAACTGGACTAGGCTAGCTTAGAAAAGGCTGGAAACAAGAATTTGTTTTGTTTTCTTTTTCTTTTTAGACAGGGATACAATGAGTTTTAACAAAAAACACTTTAAATGCTTTGATCAGGCTAGCACACTTTAGTGTGTAGCCTACAACAGTTAAAACAGTGCAAAAAAATGACTTAAATGACTTAATCAAGTGCTAACAGCAAAAACAGTAAAAAACAGTTTTAGTATCCAGAAAACAGCTCAGAAATGCCAGAAATCGCTTTTCGGCGAGACTAGCAGTCGCAGGAGAAAATGCAGAGAAATAAATACTTATATCTGGTGAAAAGTCACTCTTTTGTCGCTCTGCTGCTTGCAGTACTCTGCAGGACACCACGAGGAGCTTGGCTAAGTAGAATACAAGCGCAAAACCTCGCAAATGCGGGATTTAAGGCAGGCAGATGAAAGAGCTAGGAATTAGCCCAAAACGGCCAATAAACTACATTTTGCTGGGCTGTGAAAACTCGTCCAGGGACAGATAGTCTGCTCAAAGCTCCCCACTCTCACTGATGAACAGAGAAACATCCTCCTATCCAAGTAAGGATATGGGCAACACAGGAACTTATACCACAGTCCTGAATTCAGCAGAGCCTGAAAACTGGACTAGACTAGCTTAGAAAAGGTGGGAAACAAGAATATTTTTTTTTGTTTTTTTTTTTCTTTTTAGACAGGGATACAATGAGTTTTAATAAAAAACACTTTAAATGCTTCTATCAGGCTAGCGCACTTTAGTGTGTAGCCTACAACAGTTAAAACAGTACAAAAAATTACTTAAATGACTTAATCAAATGTTAACAGCAAAAACAGCAAAAAAAAAAAAACAGTTTTAGTATGCAGAAAACAGGTCAGAAATGCCAGAAATTGCTTTTCGGCGAGACTAGCAGTCACAGGAGAAAATGCAGAGAAAAAATACTTATATCTGGTGAAAAGTCACTATTTCGTCCCGCTTCTGCTTGCAGTACTCTGCAGGACACCACGAGGAGCTTGGCTGAGTAGAATACGAGCACAAAACCACGCAAATGCGGGTTTTAAGGCAGGGAGATGAAAGAGCTAGGAATTAGCCTAAAACGGCCAATAAACTACAAGTTGCTGGGCTGTGACCACTCCTCCAGGGACAGATAGGCTGCTCAAAGCTCCCCACTCTCACTGGTGAAAAGAGAAACTTCCTCCTATCCAAGTAAGGATATGGGCAACACAGGAACTTATACCACAGTCCTGAATTCAGCAGAGCCTGAAAACTGGACTAGACTAGCTTAGAAAAGGCGGGAACAAGAATATTGTAGTGTCACTGACTTTAAGTATTGTTGCAGTTAACTTGCTTTAGTTCTCTTTCCATTTTTATTTCCCTTGCTTAGTAATCACAGTTTTGTACTCAGGTTTAGTGAACGTAAACAAAATAGCAGCCATTTTTAAGCCAAGATTCATGGTAATCTAAGTTAAATATACTGCCATGAAGTCATGGATGTGTTTCTGTTGAGATCTCTTTGCACTTTCATACCCTGTTGGAGCACAGTTCTTCTCCAATCTGGTTTTATTTTTTACTTCTGCTCATAAATTAAAGTTCAGTAAAACATACATAGACAAAATGACTTTTCCCAAGAGTTAATTGTTGACAAAAATGTTCATATGAAGAAGAGGGATGTGTTAACATTGTTATACCTCATAAACATATTGCTATGTAATCTAACCTCTAGCAAGTGCAGTGTTGCTTTTATCCATGTAACTGTAGAAAAGAAAGCACATTATGAAACACTACAAGTAGCTTTGATAAGAAATTTGTCAATAATAATCATAATGTTAGCCTTCCAGGGGGCTTCAGCACCTAAACAAGAGTATGGAGAAAAATCTGGAAATAGTCTAGGAACTGCATCTTTCATTATTGAAAAATAAACATATTATTTACTTAATCTGTATTGGTTAAATGGCTCACAAATAGTTTCTAGCAGCTTGCAGTTATCACAAATCGACTAATGCAGTAAAAAAACAGAAACGCTGACATAGTTTCCAAAGACTAATTAAGAAGCCAACAACTCTCACTGCCACTGTACATAACTGAAGGAAAAAGCACCTTGTGTATAATGTATAGGCTATGTCATGTTATGGAGACACAAACTACATTGTGGGATCAACATGAAAAGGCTGAAAAAATCATGTCACCATTTTGGGGTATAACACATTAAACTATAACAAACCCTCAGTGTTATCCTGATGCATGAATATAAGCACAGAATGCCAAGATATTATATAAAAATATTTTTTTTCAGTTTCTGGGTAGAGTTTTCCTTTAAGGGGTTAGAATGGCCACTCTGCATGTTCATTTGCTACAGTCCTTTCACAATAGAGAGACTCTTGGTATATTTTACTCATATTCGCTGATGGCCGGCAATAATCAAACATCTGTCACTGCAAATTTATGTGTGTTTATGGTGAAAAACCAGATACAAAATGCTATAATTTTATTACATAGACATCTTGCACAGAGATGTAGACTGTGATTCGTAGTCATTTGCTGGAGCAGAGCAAATCACTTTGCTCACTTTGGCAGAGATGCACTACTTGACAAAAGTGGTATTCAGAGATGTGCATAATCTGCTTTACATTGAAAACCATCAAATGCTGCAGTGAGTGTCTCTGAATCCCCTGCCTGATCAGTCGAAACAGTTGAAGCAACTGTGAATGGCAACCTGTAGAAAAGATTTTAACCACACAGCACTGAGCTTCTTGGGTACAAGTGACCATTAATGGTGTACTGTGTGGTGTGTATTCCTGTTGCTTCCTCATAACAAATGATAGGTGCACATGGCTAAATGCCACATACACTTACACTGCTCTCCCAATATCCCAGCTGGCATAGTCACCTGTGATAAGAATCGGTCATAGATCACTGTGTCTCTGAAAAGTAAATGGAAATAAGCTTTGGTGAATCTCTGTCCACATGCATATTACACAAGGACATGCAAGGAGGCCTTGCTTATTATACAACTTTTTATGAATCTCAGCAAAACTATATCGGCCACACTCAGAATAAATTACATGTACTGGTAAAAAAAAAGAACAACTGCAACTATTCATGGTACAAAATTCATGTGCTGTGACTAAAATCTTTTCCTATAGCTGCATTTCATTTCCTCTCACTAAACATTGCTTTTTAAAAGTTACAGTTAACAAGCAGAAAACAGCAACAGTTACATGCATGCGTGCTTGAGTATGCATGTGTCCATACACGTATGTATGCATATGTGACTTTTTGTGTATATGTTTGTGAGTCTGTGTGTCTGTGCCTCCACATCCATGTGTATGTGCAGACATTAGTAAATACATGCATAAATTATACTTTGGATATAAAATATGTGTGTTTGTGTGTGTGTGTGTGTGTGTGTGTGTGTGTGTGTGTGTGTGTGTGTGTGTGTGTGTGTGTGTATGTATATTAGATATCAGTTTCTAAGTGCAAAAATGCCTTCCAAGGTAGGCATCACAGACAAATATACATGCAGTGTCAGGCCTCACAGCACCCCTGGATGTGTTGTTATTTTCCTTGTTAACTCCAATCCTGTCAAGCATTATTGTTTGCTTAGCTTGTGGTGCTTTAACTCCAGTTCATAGAGCTTAAGTGTATGCTGATGTAGTAGAAAAGTGTGCAAATCTTTGTTCTGTTTCCCTTTAGATTTTCCATGATTTTGTTTGAAAAACATTCAATTCGTTTTCCACAGTTCTGCACTACAAAAATGCCAAAGAAGCCTTTCTTTGAATTTGTCAAGAAGTAAGCCCAAATCTAACACCAAACACCAACCACATTGGTGGAATCCTTAGCTTCACAGGGTATATAACAAATGAAAGAATCATGGAGAAAATTAGAAAGAGCAACTTTTATAGTGAAAAGAGCTCTCTGATTCAACTAAACAAGAAGCTAAGAGGTCTAATAAAGACAGACAAAGCCGATTACGTGGGTCAGCATAGCCTCTCAGGCTAAGGACAGTCACAAGGCCTTCTTCAGCTATGTCAGGAACCTTAAAGGTAGTGTGTAGATAATTGGCACAACCTTCACTGACCAAGGTGACATAGTGAATCTACTGGCTGATAAATTTACCTATACTTTAACACTTCACTCCCCCAACTATACCCTGTGATACCCCTTCTTGCCTATCCCCCTCAGCTATCAACAGGAATCAGGTCTTGGCAGCACTCACTAAGGCCAAAATCACTAATTCAGTAGGCTTCGACAATATCCCTAATTGCCATCTAAATAGACTAAAACATGACCTAGCAGGACCACATGAGGAACTCAACTACATCCTCAAAATAGGTTATGTGCCAGATGAATGGACAGCCATAACGTTCATCCTTCTTCATAAGGGTGGACCATCAGCTGACCCCCGGAACTACAGACTCATCAATCTGACAAGTCTACTATGCAAATCCATGGTATGAATATGGAAATGATCAACAAGGACATTTGCAACCTAAAAACATTGGACCCTATCCTCACTTATTGTCAGGAAAAAACTCAAGAAACTCAAGCAGATTCTGTTTTCAGTGTTTCTTCAAAGAATGTAAAGTGGTGAGTATACCTCCCACCTCTCTCTGAAGAATAAACCCTACATCTCCAATAAGGAATATTTTCTGGAATTGCCACAGTAATGAGTGGAGGTTGGCTAATCTCTTATTTATTTATTTATTTACCATAGTAGTGCACTGATCAATAGGTTCATAAGTAGGTACTAGGCTATCAGCCCTGGGGCCTATACAAGCCCAGCCAAAAAGGTACCCTGGTTTTTGCCACCCAAGAAAATTATTTTCCTGTGTCACTGTCGAGCAGAGCGCAGAGGTGATCCCCCAGGGTGAATTTCCTATTTCCCATCCAATCAAGATTTTTCTTGAAGAGTGCTAATGAGGAGCTTTGTTTGATATAGATAGGTAGTTTATTCCAGAGTATGGGAAGTCTCTGGGACAGGAATCTATCCCTCCAGCATGTTCTGTTTATTGTGGTGACAAGGTTTAGGTCCCTAGAGCATGTAGCTTGGAGGGATTGGGATTTCTTTAAGTGGAGCATGTCCAACAGCTCTGGGTTTAACATAGCTTTGTATGTTAGGCAGAGATCACCTCTGAGTATGCGATATGCAACATAGTAAAGCTGGAGTTTTTTGAGACGGTCTGCATAGGGCATCTGTTTGAGGCCAGTAATCCTCTTTGTGAGGTATTTCTGTGGCCTTTCCAGTTGTTGTAGATGTCTTGTGAGGTACATACCAAAAGGGGCATTGTACTCTATAATGGGTCTAATGAGTGATGAGTAGAGGGGAACAATGACCTCTTTTATTCTGGATGAGAAACCTTTTGTGATGAGGTGTGCCATGTAGAAGGATTTACTGACTATTGTGGCGATGTGATTATCAAAGGAGAGACTACTGTCCACCTGTGTCCCAAGGTCTCTTATCACACTTTTGGTGTTAAGTATACTACCGCCTAAGTTGTAGTTCATGGGTACAGAGTTTTTACCAAAGGGGATGACAATGCACTTTTTGGCATTGAGCTTGAGACCATGGCTTTGACGCCAGGCATCTGTCTCAGTGAGGCCCTTTTGTAGGATGCCCACATCGCTAGGAGTTTTGATTATGGCTTCTAGTTTGTAGTCATCTGTGAACTTCGTTAGCCAAAGACCTTCTGTGTTAGCCTGTACTTCAGAGAAGTAGATATCAAACAGGAGAGGACCCAGGACTAAACCCTGTGGTACTCCACTTGTTACTGGTCTGAAGTCGGATTTGGAGTCTGCTACTTTCACAGTGTGGGTTCTGTCAGTGAACCAGTTGGCAACCCATCTTGTGACACAGGGATTTATACCTAGTTTAGTGAGTTTATCTATAATTCCAGAGTGGGGGATGGTGTCAAAAGCCTTGGGAAGATCTAGATAGGCTGTGTGAACCACCTTACCCTTGTCTATGGCTTTGGTGACTGCATCAAAGAAATCAATCAGGTTTAGGAGACATGATCTCCCTTTTACAAACCTGAACTGGGTGGGGTCCAGAGTTTGAAGATTACCAATGTCTTTGCTTATAAGTTCCACGATGATACATTCCGTGGCCTTGCAGACCAGGCTTGTCAGGCTAATGGGGCGGTAGTTCCCGGGGTCTGTGGTGGCTCCCCCCTTGTGGAGTGGGATAACCGCCAGCGCCATTCAGCAGGCACAAAGCCTGAGGTGAGGCTATGATTGAACATGATACTTAGGTGGGGTGCCAGTTCGTTCTGTAGTTCGTGTAGAACGCAGCCTGGAATGTTGTCTGGTCCCATGGATGCTGTGTTCTTGGCTTTGGAGAGTGTGGTTTTTACCTGTGCAGTCGTGATTACAGGAACTTTACATTCTTCCAGTATAGAGATGGGCTCTTTAGAGGGTGAGAGGGGGGTAAAGTTAGCACTAAACCTATCTGCCAGGATGTTGGCAATATCAGTTGGGACTGTATATTTAGTGCCATTGTGCTGTAACTCAGAGCAGATCTGAGTGTTGCCATTGAGATTCTTGACATAGCTATAGAATACTTTGTGGTTGTCTTTAGAATCAGTGGTGATTTTGTTTTCGTAACTAGCTTTGGAGGATTTTTTCTGGGATCGCAGCTTCTTACTGATGGGATGGTAGTTCCAAGGATCCAAAGTGGATCCCCCCTTGTGGAGTGGGATAACTGTAGCTGTGCGCCATTCTGTGGGCATGAAGCTTGATGTGAGGCTATGATTAAACATGACACATAGGTGAGGTGCCAGTTCATTTTGTAGTTCAGACATTACACAGCCCGGGATGTCGTCTGGTCCCATGGATGCTGTATTCTTGGCTTTGGAGAGTGCGTTTTTTACCTGTGTGGCTGTGATTACTGGAATTTGGTATTCTTTTGGTATTGAGATGGGCCCTTTAGGGGGTGAGGGGTGAAACTGACACTGAATCTATCTGCCAGGATTTTGGCAATATCCTTGGGATCAGTATATCTAGTGCCATTCTGCTGTAGCTCAGAGCAGATCTGAGTATTGCCATTTAGATTCTTGACATAGCTATAGAATGCCTTGTGGTTGTCTTTGGAATCTTTGGCAATTTTGTCTTTGTAACTAGCTTTGGAAGATTTTATGAGGGGTCTCAGCTTTCTACTGAGGCTGGTAAGGGAGTTTTTTGAATCCTGGGTTCTTCCTCTTTTCTGCAACAGTTTCTTCCTTCTGTTGTACAGCTTGTTTATAGCAAGGGACCACCAGATTGGCTTCCTTTTTTTAGAGGACAGAGTCCTGGTTCTATTTAGGATGGCTCGGTTCATGCACAAGTGAATGTGCTCGTACAGCACCTTAGTGTAGGATTCAGCAGTTGAACTTCCAGTTCCCATCTGCATGGGTGTCATGAAGTTTGTTACTTCTGACTTGAGAAGCATGAAGTTGGCTTTGGAGAAGTTTTTTATGGGGGTTTCCTTAAAAGGGGGTGGGGGGTGGGATGTGGATGTCAAGGGTGATTAGCTTATGGTCTGATCTGACCAACAAGGGGGTGACCACTGGTGTGGAGCATCGATCTCCCATGTTGGTAATGACCAGGTCTAGAATATTGGTACCCCTTGTGGGACTATGAATTAGTTGCTCTAGGCCATTGGAATTTATGAATTCCAAGAACCGTTGAGCAAACATGTTGGTACAGGAGTAGTTTTCCCAGTTAATGGCAGGGCAGTTGAAATCACCCAGTATTAGGGTATTGGGTTGTATCTTAATATTTTCCAGTATGTTTAGGAAGGTGTAGTGAGAATGATGGGGCATGGTGGGGGATCTATAGCAAGCTACAATTTGTATTGCAGTCTTACCTAGTGTTAGTTGCACCTGGAGAATTTCAGATGCATTGTGTTAGGCAATCAGCCTGGAGGTGTGAATATCCTTGGTGAATATGGACACTCCCACCTTTAGTGTTTCGGTCCTGGTTTGGTGACCGAAAAGTGTGGTATGAGTTGTAGCCTGGTATTGCAGGGGTGCTCTCTGGAGCTTTGAACCAGGTCTCAGTTACTGCACATATATCAATGTTCTCCATTTTTAGGAGAGCCTCGAGAGAGTGCATCTTGAGGTTTAGACTTCTAGCATTGAGTAGCATTACCTTCAGATTTTGCTTGCTTGTACCCGTTATGGTGTTAGTTTTATCCTTTGAACCTTGCCTAAAAAAGACACTATAGGGGTGGCAAAAGCCTTAGCCAGTAACCTGAATCCCAGGGGCGACAGGTGCAAACCATCTCTTGCAAAGCATCATGGTTTGTCGATCATGTCGTCCCAGGCAGACAGATACTGGATCCCCTTTGAATGACACCAGAAGCTTAGCCAATTATTGAAGTCACTCATTTTGTCCTTATACTGTGGTATCATTCTAGGCGATGGCAGGATGCTACTCACGGATAGGGTCATATCTGCCTGGGCTACATGATCAAAGAGCTCTTCCATGTCTCTTTTCATGTAGTCCAGGGAGGTATGTCTCAAGTCATTCACTCCAACATGGACAATGACAGAGTCATATTTGTACCTGTTGTGGAGTGAGTTGAGTGCATGTGTTATGTGGTGGATCCTGGTACCCGACAGGCAACTAATTGTAATTTTCTCCTTGTTTAGCCTGCTGAGTGGGACATCAGTGTGCCTGACTATAGAGTTACCTATGACTAAAGTGTTGGGTACGTTGTCTTGCCTTAGGGGCTGCTGTTGGGTGGCACACTGGTGTTGTGAGCTATGTGACTCTTTGGTTGTGTTTGGGGGTGATGTTTGTTTGCATTTCAGCTTCGGAGGTCCTTGTTGCTTGGGCAGGTTAATGTTAAGAGCCTCCACATCTGTGGGTTTTGTGTTGCTATGTGTGGGTTTTGGTGGTGTGGGTTTTGAAGGACTATGTGTTGTTTGAAGTGTTGTGTGGGTGTTAACCTTCTCCTCTTGACTGTCTAGCACAATCTTGGCTGGAGAGAGCTTTTCTTCCAGTTTGGCTATGTAAGTGCATCTCTCGCAGGGTGTAGTGTTTGGTGGTAGGAGGAGAGGGCTATCTGTGTACATGAGTCAATTGCTGCATTGCCCCAGTATGCCCAGATTCACCAGGTGGACAGGAGAAATCACCAGAAGCTGACCCTTGGACATGCCTGGTTAGGTGCTTTCTTTGTGTAGTACAAGAGCTATTTTCCCTTACTTTTTGGCAAGGTACTTGCAATTGTAGGCTGTCTAGTGCCTACGACTATTTTCTCCTTATTACCAAGGAGAGGTGAGTGCTTGTAACAAATTATGGCTTCCTATTGCTTTTTAGCGAGTTTTAGAGACAGTGCTAGTCACAGGTATACAGATTTTAGTGCCACTGCTGATAAACTAGCTAGTTCTAAAGGAAAATTCGAAGAGCAGACTTTCTGGCACCGGGAATAGTTTAACCTTAACCCTGCTTAATACGTGAAATAAGTAGCTAGCCTACTTATTAAGCTTTCTGAGAAGTGCACGTAATAAAAATGGCAAAAATCAGTAAAAATTAGAAAATCCAGCAAAAAGTACTTGCGGTTAGCACAAAAAGTCTCTCTTTCTTGTTTCTGGTGCTGTAGTAGTCTGCAGGATGTCCAAACAGGATCTACTGATCTAAAACAAGCACAAACAAGTACAAATGTGCATATTTATGCCAGAAAGTTGAAAGGGATAGAAATCAGCCCAAAATGGCCAATAAAATTGCAATTTCAGAGCTAGAAACCACTCCTCTGGTGTTAGATAGGCAGTACAATGCTCCCATTCTCACTAGTAAGCAGTAGGACTTTCCTCTACCACAGCAAAGTCTGGATAGTTCTGAACACTGACACTAAAGTCCTGAAACAAGCAAAGCCTGGAAACTGGACTATTCTAGTTAGGAAAGGCAGGAAATTAGCAAACAAGATAGAATTTTTTGGGGGTTAAATCAGGCTAAACAATGCAGTTAAACAGTAAATAAGCACAGAAAGGCTAATGCACTTGAGTGTATAGCCCAGAAGAGTAAACTCAATTCAAATTTTGCAAAATTAGAAATTTGAAAATTTAAACTTTTTAAATAAAGCAAGGGAAGTGCACAATGGGAAAAGGACTTACAGGCAGAAATACAGTGAAATAAGTAGCTAGTCTAATGTTTAAGCTTTCGGAGAAGTGCAGTAATATAAACACATAGGAATTAGATTTGAGATACTTACACATGATGCCACTTCACTTTTCTGGGGTGTCACAGAGGGCACCTTTTTCCTCAGAGCAGGAGAACTGAATCTGGATGTTTCTAGGTTGTGTAAATAGAATTATTTGAGATGAGGTCCATGGTGACTGAAGGTTTCTCACCCTTGTTCCCCAAATACAGTTTCAACCATTTTTAGGGAAAAGCTAGTACTGGGGGGCAGGAACTCATGAGCCTGAGTCTCTCTACTAATGTGAGGCTATCAGGAGGGGAGGATTAATTTTTTTTCTTTATCTATTTCATAAACAAGGATGTCTGGGTCATCAAGATTACCTTACCAGTGGGAGACTGAGATAGATGGAAATAATTCCCTACCTCCAGCTCCAGTAGAGCACAGCCTGGGCTTACCTGATGTGAGGTGCAATGATCAAATGGCAGGGTGGGGGGGGTGCTGGGTATTGGATGATGGTGCTGCAGCATTTTGGATGGTACTTGACAAAGGGGCTTTGTTTTAGGAGAGTCCTGACTGAAGTTTTGTAAGGGCATCAGACTGTGCCCTCTAAGAGTGCAGTATTATGAGAAGACATCCCACTATCCCATCTAATATGTAAAGCAAACTCTTGGGCCCATCTGGCATTGAAAGATTCATAATCTACTTTTGTCGATCATCCTTCCTTGACTGTGGTGGGGAGAAAATGGGTAATCCAGCTGAACATGAATTCCATTACTGACTATTAACCTAGAGAGTCAGTGACTTACTCTGCTTTACTATGTTGGGCACAGGCAAGATCAGCACATCATGGCACAGGAATGTTGGTGCTAGTACCTTTGACTGCACCCCCAAAGGTGGTTGTTTTGAGTGTACCTCTCCTACTGCTCAGATTTCATCTTTGCCTGATGATGGATATGATCTTGAAGAGTTAATAAACAGCAAATGAGGAGACGTAGGCTACCTCAAGAATTCACTTTGTGAGGGCATATTTTGTCATTGCCTGACCTTGTATTCCTTTTCTTTCTGCCATCTGTCTGATCCTGATCTGGGATCATATAAAATATTCTTCAGTTGGCATCAGAGCTAGATAGGCTCCAAAACCACGGACTTTCTTAACATAATATAAGTCTCAGTCATAGGTTCATAGATTAGTACTAAGCTAACTGCCCTTGTGAGCCATTTTAAGCCTAGCCAATTATCCCTTGTGAGACTCAAACCCTGTACCTTGTGTTTGTAAGGCAAACACCTTACCATTAGACCATCCTCCTGTTTTTTCTTTCTTCTCTTGGTGGTTAGGTTGAAGTGCTGCCACTTGTAACAGTTTTTCATGACATGTGCCTTACCCAGGCAGTACAAAACAGTGCCAGAGGAAGCCCTGGCTTGTGATCTGCCAAAAGTAGGAACACTAGAAGGTTTTTGTGCTTTATGCAGTCCAATGATTCATCTTAAGACAAAGATATAATCTGAACAAGGAACTGAAAACACCTGGGGAGCAGAGCCAGATCCAGCATTAAGCAACCAAGACAGTCACTGAGGGACTAGTGTCTTGGATGGCCAACTGACCACAGAGAGGACCCACTGGCTGACAAACTTACATTTATTTTTTGAGATGTGATTGAAAATCTCTGCGAAATAGTCCATGTGCTTTAAGGACCGCTTACTAAGTTGGCTGCTGTTCCCTTTTGGTTGACCAGTAGACCATACTACACATGCCAGTTTTTTAAGGTCAGGAAATGACAGAGAACCTGTTTTATTTGCATCCCTTTGTTAATTGCTTTGCTCTAACTGACTGAGCTCAGTTATAAGATGACCTAAGGGTGGGAAGCCTTCTATGTTCTTCTACCCTACCTATAATTCTCTACTGCCCTATTTTACTCTAATATTATACTTCCTACATACATATTTCACTTGTGACTCTTACTCCAAAACCCTCCCCAGTGACCGTACTACTTCTATGCATACTCTTCTGTCTCTTGTTTCCTAGTTCCCTATCTCTATTTAATTTTTAGCCCCATTCCCAAATATCTTTCTCCCTCCCATAATGCTTTGCACTATAGCCATTTATAATCACAACCCCCTAATAGTACCTATCTATTCCATATTGCATCTTTTTCTTTTCCCGAACAAATCCTAATTTCATCTTAATTTGAATACATTCTTATACTCTAACCACTAATACCCCTCTATTCCTTACACTGCAGAGAAGATGCCAGGACAACCTACGTCTCTTCTTGTATAGAAAATAATTCTCTTCTTACCTATCCTCTTCCAGCTTTTGGAATCCACCATCCCTGAATTTCGTGCTGTCCTGCAACTTCTTGCTTCCTTCTTCATTGCTACTTCCCCAGTACCTGACATCTATAAAATACAGATCCCTTTACTTAACTATGCGACTCTTCAGCTTAGCTTCTATTCTTCTCCTCCTACTGAGCCATCTTTCATCCTACCATGGCTCAATAATATATCACATCTCTCCAACTCTGTCCCAACTACCTATCCAGACTTCCTTTTTACACTATCCACACATTGCACCAAACCTATTTAATATTGCCCTTCATCTTTATTCCAAATATAGGCTGATTAATTGCACTTCAGCTCAAACCAAAACAAGTATGCATAATTCCACAATATACTAAAATCATTCTAGGGGGAGATATAGATCCTAATCCTGGCCCCACCTATCATAATGAACACAAAGATAATTCTCTCCCACACACTTCGGTAACCCAACAACAGCCAATCCCCAACCCTGGTGATCTAATTTTTGCTGCAATTAATGTTAGAAGTATAAGAAATAAAATTGTGGAACTACTTGAATGGATTGCCCAACATAAATAAGCCTGATATTCTTGCTGTAACTGAAACTTTGCTTAAACACAGCATAAACAACTCCAGAGTTATGCCTACTGGTTATAATATCATCTGTAATGACCATATAAAGAGGAAAGGTGGTGGTATAACTTTAATATTTCCCAGTACCAACCATATTTCCCTTACAGCAAACCAACACCAAAATTGAGTTCAGCACAGCTTCTTATTTCTTTCCTCAAAATAAATAATTATAAATAAATATGTATTATGTTTCTTTCTATCCCTCCTGGTGATAATACAGCTATACTGGAAGATATCCTACATTGATATCCATAACATTTCCACACAAAAAAATAGGTGTTGTGACTATCATTTGGTTGGATAAACTTATATGGTTTCACAAAACTAATTAATAGCCCCACACATTATAGCAATGCATCAAATTCCCTATTAAAGTGGATTCTAGTATCAGACCCTAGCAAATACATCACCACAGGTACAATGCCAGACTCTCTCAGGGATAATTTCCCAATCTATATGACTAGACATCTCACACATCCAATTGAACAGCATATTTATAAAACAGCACGTAACCTTCCTAGGTTTAAATGAGAAATGTTCATTACTACACTATCATCTATTTATTTATTTATTTATTGACATTTGTTAACCAGGTTGGTCCAGCTGGGCTTGTGGCCCATTTTCAGTGGCGACCTGAGGAGAAAAGCTCCAAAAAAAAAAAAAACACAAACAGTCTACAGAGAATCAAATACTTGAGTCAAAAATATGGTCAAAATCAGTTATACAAGAACGTTAGGGAGACAAAGCAGAAATGCAAGCACATGATATATACATATTAATATTTTTACAGACTAAAAAATATAATGTGGAGGGACTGAAACGGTATATAGCAGGGTTTTGGGAGCTTAAGTAGGGGCTTGACAAGGACATATTTTGGAGTTGAGTAGATGAAGTTTGAGTTTTTCTTTAAAGTGGGATGGGTGAATGATGGAACAAATGTCTCTTGGGAGTTTGTTCCAGGCTTGGGTGACAGAGTGTTTATATAGGAGCTTGCCAACTATTTGTTTGGGTTGGTAGATTTGTAGTAATTGCTGGTTAGAGGTACAGAGAGTTCAAGGAGGAGTGTAGATAGAGATGAAGGAAGAGAGAGCAGGATAGGATGAAGGTTTGTAAAGAATGAAGTGCAACATTTGAAGTTGTGACAGCAGTAGAAGATGGGGGAATTCTAACCAGTGAAGGGTATTTAGGGCAAGGCAGTGATGTGTATTGTATGGAGAGTTTGTGATAAATCTAGCTATCTTGTGGTAAGTTTGTTGGAGTTTGTTTAAAGTAGTAGTTTGGATGTTGGTGAGTACTGGGGCAGCATATAGAAGGGAGGGGATGAGAAGAGCTTGTGCAAGGGAGAGTCTGGCATTTGTAGCTAGAAATTTTTTGTTGCGATACAGTAAACCAAGTTTCTGGTGAGTCTTTTTTATGCTTTTGAGGATGTACAAGTTGAATTTGAGTTCATCATCTATAATGACCCCAAGGTATTTAGTGTGAGCTTCAGGTTGGATAACAGTGTTATTAGAGGAAGTATTAGTAAAGGTGGATTTGAGGTGAGAGAGAGATTGGGGGAAAATAATAAGAGTTTGGTCTTTTTAGGGTTGAGAATGAGTATATTCCAGGACAACCACTGTTCAGTGGATAGGAAGGTATGTTGAGTAAGAGTGTGGAGACTGGAGATATTGTCTGAGATGGAGATGAGAGTCGATTCATCTACATATTGGATGAAGGAGGATTGTTTACAAGAAGTATAGCGATCATTAGTAAAGACATTAACTATGAGGAGACCTAGGATGGAATCTTGTGGTACCCCAGTTGGGACAGGTATGAATGGAGAAGTGGAAGAGATCCATTTAACATATTGCTGCCTGCAGGATAAGTAACTGGAGAACCAGGCAAGGGAGGAAGAAGATAGATTGAGGTCTGCAAGTTTAGATAGTAGTAGGGGATGGGAGACTGTATCAAAGGCTTTCAAAAGGTCAAGGAAGAGACATGATATGAGTTTGTTATTGTCTAGGGCCTCAGCAATGGTATGTGTAAAGGATAAGAGGGCAGTAGCTGTGCTGTGGTTGGGATGGAAACCATGTTGAGTGGGAGTAAGGAGGTTATGCTGGAGTAGGTAGTTGAGTAGTTGTGAATGGATACATTTTTCAAGAATCTTAGAGAGGGGAGATAGAATAGCTACAGGTCAGTAGTTAGATGGGTCTGTAGAGTTTCCGCCTTTATGCAGGGGAATAGTGAAAAAGGATTTCCATAGGGTAGGGATGGTGAATTCCTGAATACATCTATTGATTAGTATAGAAACTGGATAGGCAATGGAGTCGGCAGCAAGTTTGAGGAAGGTAGGAGGTAGATTGTCAGTAAAGGGAGAGCAGGGTTTGAGTTTGTGAAGAAGAGATCTGATGTAGGAAGCAGGAACCGTATATAAAGAGAATAGTTGTTTGTTAGAAGGAATGGGAGGGGTAGGCAGAGAAGTTGTGTTACAGTTGGAAGGTATGAGTGTTTGACTGGTTTCAATAAAGTGTTTATTGAGAAGAGGAGCAGTTTCCAGAGGAGATGTATTTGGGTAGCGGCAGGAAGTTGAGGGGCAGCCTGGAGAGAGAAGTTTGTTAATAGTATAGCAGAACTTGCAAGGGTTGAATTTGTTATTGAATTGGGCAGAGTTATAAAAGGACTTTTTGTCATTATTGGCTTGTTTTTTGTAAGATTTCTGAGGTGTCTATAATTATGTACAGAGGTAAATCCTTTGTTTTGATCCAGGCTTTCCAAGCTCTATTTCTTTTTAGCATAAAGAGCTTAGTTTCTTTTGAGAGCCAGGGAGCATAATTTGGTTTTATTCTAGACTTGCTAGAGGGAGTAAGGGAGTTCAGGGTATTCAAGAAGATGCTATTGAACCTAGTAACTGTGTAATTGAGAGGGATTTGTTTAAGGAGGGACCAGTCAATGGGGGATAGAATAGAGCTGAATTGGACTACATTAAAATTAGAGAGTTTTCGGCAATCTCTATAAAGGTGGGATTTGGGGGCTTGGATGGTGTATCTAAGGACCGAGGTGGGGAGGTGGTCGCTAAGTTGGTCTGGTTGGGTAGTGGGGTTGGGGTAATGGTGAGGGGAGTTGGTGAGTATCCAGTCAATTATGGAGGCAGAAGATGAGTTTTTATGAAGGCAGGTGGACAAAGATATCAGTTGATGGAAACCATGCAGGTTGATGCTGAGTTGTGGAGAGTCAGTTTTAAGTTTACGCCAATCTAGGTTAACATCACCTAAGATAAGGGTTTTATAGGGAATATTATGGGAAAACCAGGATAAGATATTCTCTAAAGTGGATGTCTTTTTCCAGGAGGGATACAGATGGCAGCAATAGCAATTTTTTTGTGAGGGTTAAGCTGGGTGAAAGTCAGGGATGGGTGTGGGGAAAGGTGAGAGATTAAGGCTATTGGAGTGGAGGATGGCTACACCACCCCCTTATTTTGGGAATCTGTCAGAGCAATAGATATTATAGCCTGTTGGGAGAATTTCATTGTTAGTGATATGTGGCTTAAGCCAGGTTTCAGATAAGGAAAGGATGTGAGGGTTTTTATGTGTTATCCAGGCATGGAAATTGGTGATTTTGTTGGTTAGGCTTTGAATATTTAGAGAATATATTGCCAGGTGCTTGGATATGGATGAGTTTAGTGTAAGAGGCTGGGTATGATGAGAGGTGTTTGGGGAAGGAAGGGAGGTAGAAGATAAGGGGGGTGTTTGATTGATGGGAGAGGGGGAGGGGCCAGAGTTGGGATCGACATCCTCAGATATGAGTAAGTTATTAGTGGGGAGAGAGTACAGTAGTACGTAGATGTAGTTTGTGTAACTTGGGTTTAGATTTGTAGGTAAGAGGGTGGATTTGCAATATAGACAGTCTGTGAAGAGAAGAGGTGGAGAGGTTAAAAAGGGCTGCGGAGATACAAAAGTAGGCAGGCATAGAATGAGTGCCAAAGGTATAGGAGGTAGGAGAGCATAAAAGAGAATAAAGGAAGGTGTGAGTGATAAGAGGTTAGAGCAGAGAGAAGAAGTAGGAATGAGGTGGTAATTGATAAGGTGTTTCATTTTGATGGAGGGTGTAGGAGTTATAGACAGGGTGTAATAGTAGGGGAATGAAGTGATGTATTTGGAGTCTGACAGGAAGTAGTTTGTCAGTGGATGTTGGGAAAGGAAGGGGAGGGAGTGGATGGTATAAAGGAAATTGTAATGGGGTAGGTGGGAATTGGGGTAGGGTACAGGAGCGGAGTGAGCCCGAGCAGAGTGAGGGCAAATGGAGCGGGCAGGTCCAGGTCAGCAGTGTGAAACAGCACTGAAAATAACACTCAGAAGGAGGCAACTGTGAAAATCAGATCTGAGGTAAGAAGAGAGAAAGTCAGAGATGGAAATGTTGCAGATATAAATTTAAAAACAGGAGACAAAGGGTACAGAAAACATACTAGGAGTTAAATAGCACTCTAGAATGTGGCTGTCTACATTAAACCTACATATACTGGAACTGTTGAGAGTTAAAATAACATTAAACTAGAAGCTATTGGTACTATTGTTAGTTAAAACAACAAGGACTATGGTAGACTGCTGGCATTTTGCTGCCTCCTGGTGGCCAAAGTAAATTACTACAGCCAGAAAAACTAACCTGCGTGTGTGCTCACCTGCCCTTTAGTAATACTTTAAATAATAAGGAGCGGTAGACTTTTTATAAAGCAGATAGTCTTAAAAACACATTCAAAGTGTGGATAAATTACTGTAGAAGTAACACCTACAGTTGAGCTAGAAAGCTGTGGTTTTTAGTTTGTTTTTGGAGCTGCTTCAGGCTTCATTTACTGGAGCTTCCTAAAAATCCTCCCCTTAGACGATGCTGTAACTGAATTCAATGTAACTTTTCTAAATATCCTAAATAGCCTTACACCTCCTAGAAGGAAGAGAATGAAAACAAATAATGCAGTTTGGCTATGCATTCAAAAAGAGTAGAATGCTAATGCAGGATATCGAAAAAGTATGGAAAGAATGTCACAAATATAAAACAACTCAGTATATTGAAAACTTCAGAATGCTTTGCAATCATACTAAACAGCAAATAAATGAAGACCAAAACTATGTTATAATAACTTCCAGAACGGTACTAAACACAACCATAAAAAAAAAATTGGACATCCATTAATGAAATCTTACATCTTGGCCAAAAATTCAACCCTAACCCCCTCCAGATAACTCACCACTCAAAACTGCAAGTTAATTCAACTCTTTTTTATAGACAGTATAGCATCTTTAATCAAGGATTCCTCAACATCTAATCCCAAACCTGTCCAACATCCACATATTACTACATCCACTTTCACCTTCAAACCTGTGCCCACATCCTATATAAAACTACTGTTAAACAAACTTAAACTGAGCTGTTCTGCACTGATGACCTTCCAAGCGAGTACCTAAAAATAAAAGCCAGTAGCATTGCCAATCCTTTCTCAAACCTTTAAAATAGGTCAGTCCAGGAATCCCATGTTCAGTCTGCCTGGAAAACGTCACACATTATCCCCCTGCACAAATGAGGAAATTCAACAGACATTAATAACTTTAGACCTATAGCAATCTTATCTCCTTGCTCCAAAATACTTGAAAACTGCATTCAAAAACAATTGCTAGACTATCTCCTGCAGGAAGAACTCCTGTCCCCTACACAACATGGCTTCCATTCTTCCCATAGTACTAGTATTGCCCTTCTAACCTGTATAGATACTGTCAATAAAGCTAGAGATAATGGCAAACTAGTCTCTTCCTTATTTCTAGACTTGTCTAAAGCTTTCAACACTATTTGCCACAGCAAACTTCTACTTCAAATGTCCTCACTAGGACTCTCTCAGCCAACCTTCTTTGGTTCAGAAGCTACCTGTACAATAGGCTATCATTCAGTAAAATGGTACTCTATGCTCTCTCCTTACCTCCCAGTCACCACTGGTGTACCATAAGGCTCTATTCTTGGTCTCCCCTCCTCTTTATCATTTTCACCAACACTCTCTACACATTCACACAAAAGGTTACCCATATACAATAATTAATAAAAAACACGACCCAAAAAGAAGAGCTGTGCAGAAACACGGAGACACCAACAGCTAAAACAGCAATAATTTATTTTATAGTTGTAAGCGCTTTCACACCCTTCGGTGCTTCCTCAGACAATACACAACTTAAGAGGAGCAACTTAAATAGATCCTATACAAATTCAAACAGACCAATAAAAATTCACCAGTCATTAATGATTCATACAAATGTAAAGAGATACTAAATAAAACAAGTATAAAATACAAAATGTCACTAAAGCATATACATAATAAGCTCATTTCTTAGGCAACTTACGCCCTTTTAACGCGGGTTTAATAGAAACAGTATCATTAAGACCGGAGCCCAAATGCGCTTACAACTATAAAATAAATTATTGCTGTTTTAGCTGTTGGTGTCTCCATGTTTCTGCACAGCTCTTCTTTTTGGTTCGTGTTTTTTTATTGTGTCTACTGTGCAGTTTATCGCTGAGTTCCATTCTTTTGGACATAATACAATACTTAGATGATTCCAATCTCATTTGCACATCTGACAACATAGTACATCTCCAGAAAATTACTCAGGAAGCTTTAATAGCCACTAAAACATGGCTTTGTAACTCATAACTCATGCTTGACCCCCCCAAAAAACAAAATACTACTGTTTCCCAAAATCACTCTCTCATGAAAAAACAAAACTTAAAGTCATCTCTCTTGATAATACAACAACTGAGGTCACTTCTCATAACAAACTATTAGAGCTGATAGGGGATGATAATCTTACATTCGACCTGTATATACAAAATTGCATAAGAAAAACTCATCAAAAACTAAGGATGCTTTACAGAGCCAAAAACTTTCTCACTGATGCAACTAAAAATACACTTGCCACTACTTATCTCCTCCCCACTCATCTTTATGGTGCCCCGATCCTTACTAACTTCCAGGCTTCACAAAAATTAAAACTTTAACAATGCTATAGCAAAGTTGCTAAATTTGCAGCACATACCCCCTTCAGAACCCACAACTGTATATCACTGAAAAACCTAAATTAGTTAGAACTGCCACATCAGCTAACATATACACAACTTCTTACCACCTATAAAATTATCCAGCATCCACCGGCCTGTCCAGCACTGAAAACATTCAAAACAGCTATGTTCCCAGTTGGTCACTGCAATCCAGTGACCAAAAAATCCTGTCTGTCTACAAACCTAGTAAATCTGCTGAGCATTGTCTGTAGCCATACAAGGTTGCTAAGGCCTGGAACTCCTTACCTGTATCCATCAGGTCTTTATCCTCCCTTCCATTTTTCAAAACCACTCTGAAAGACTTCCTAGCTAAAATCTGGCTCTGTTCTTGCTCAAATCCAGGATAAACTATATTCCTAAATGTGAACAGGTACCTTTTCATTCCTTACACTTCCTTACTGCTATCTAATTCTCTTCCCTGACTTTCTCTCTAAATATATCATAAGCCTGTTTTTCCCCTCACTTCATATTGCAATTCTTATTGGTATTAGACAAATTTATCTTTAATTTATCTACAAACTGTCTAAAATGTCCCTAAATATTAAATGATTGTCATATACCTTGTACTGATTGTTAATCACGTTTTCTATTATGTCGAATTTGTTATAATTATTTAAACTGCAGATTTTTTTCTTTTTTTGGAAGATTGTGAAATTATTGTTCTTAAAATCTTTTATAATATTTTGGAGCTTTTCTCTCTGGACTTCCGCTGAAAATGGCTTTCTACCCAGTCAGCTTTTCCTGGTAATCAAATGTCAATAAATAAATAAATAAGAACACACTCTGCATGTGTTACATTTCTTCTTTAAGGAGGCACGCACATTTAAATGGGGATGGAGTGGCTCTAGTGATTTTTGAAATGAGCAGCAGGATTTTCAGGATGAATCAGGTTACAGCGGCATGGATTTTTCCATACAAGGTTAGTGGAGAACTAAGAAGCACACATGGAGTGGAGCAAAGTGTGTGTAATGCCCTAGTTAGGGTAACAGGTTAGTTAATTTAACCAGTCTCAAAACCTGTACCTTAGTTACAGGAGACAAGAGCCTGAATCCTCTACACCAACTACCTGACTATTAGTTTTAGTGCATTTTCAAGGAATTGTGATATGAGTTTCAATGCATTTTTAAGGAATTTGTATGTGAGTTTCAGTACATTTTCAAGGAATTGCGAGCTTCAGTACATTTTCAAGGAACTGTGAGCTTCAAGGGAAGAGATGTTTCCTGCTGCTCATGCTAAATTCAACGAGCAACTGTTTTGTATAGCAAATGGTCATTACTGTTTGTGCTTGAGAATTTGAAAGCAGCGTTAGTAGCACAACAGGCAGCCTACTTACCTTTGATGCAGAAGTTCATAGGTTCATAAATTAGTACTAGGCTAACTGCCCCTGCGAGCCATTTTAAGCCTAGCCAATTATCCCTTGTGAGACTCAAACCCTGTACCTTGTGGTTGTAAGGCAAACACCTTAATCATTACGCCACCCTCCCAAACCCTTACGCCACCCTCCCAAACCCTGTTTGTGGCTTCTTCCTCACACCATATAGATGGATTGCTGATAATGTGTTATACTTTAAGGGTGTGCTGGGGTGCTGCAATCCTGAGTGTGTCCTCCATTAGATGAGATGCTTTGTAACTATGAACCCATTGCCAGTTTGCCATCCATTCCCTATTGCAATATTGTCAGCTTACTGATTTTTTTTAAAGTAACAGATAGGTAATTTATTCTTCAAGAGCAGCAGGTTCTGACTTTGTAGATGAACCACTGAAATATAAAGTTGTTTGCTAATAACAACATCTTTAATATTTACAGATCTGTTTAAGGTGGAATTATTCAGACGCAGTTTACTTCTGCAGAAACTGCGTATATTGACTAACATTGGTGGATTGTAAAGACAGAAGTTTGAGGGGCCTTTTATGGTTGAAATGCTCTGAAATGGGCAGTTTTGTCATTATTGGTGCATACGCTTTGTTTCATTGCTTACTGGAAATATGTTTAAAACTACATATTTAAAACACACTAACAAGTGGTGCTATATTATACAATGAATATAATTTAATACAATCAGGGAAGTGCATCAAAAAACATGAGTATGTGCATGGTCCTAAATGTGTGCAAGGGCCTATGATTTGAAAACAGCCTGAAAGTAAACTTAATTCGCCACTGGCCACATGCATTTTCTTTGAATGTAAGTTTCAATGAGCAACTGTTTTGTTTAGCAAAGGGCAGAGAAGTTTACTGTAATCCTAATTCTTTCTTTTTATTTTGAGACTGAATTGTTTTATTTAGCAAATGTGTAGTGAAGTTTGTGATATAAATTTTGAAATAAAAGTTTTAAATTAAATCCCAATAACTGTAATCATTGTAGATGTAAGGAAGAGAAGAGTTTGCTCACTGACAAGTTTAAACAATGTTTATGGTAAGAAAAAATAGCCAAGTAATAGGACACTGGAATGGTTGTGGGGTGGGGCTGCTGGGCCCTACCTACAGCCCCATTTGACTACGATCTAGCTCTGCTAGGGAATGCATGGTTTTGACAGTAGTCATCTATTCATGTACAGAATGTTATAATATACTATGGCAGGAGCTACATGCAACCCTGAGGGGATAACTCCAAAAAATTCAGAACTGTGCCAAGCTGAATAGGACTAGGACAGCTCAATGTTTAGCTACTGCAGAAGACCTTTGCCTTTTTTATGACATCAGAGGTGTTCCTAACATCAATGCCTTGCCTTTTTCCTCACCATGTAAAAGGGGGATATAAACAACTCATGAATAGAATGAAGAGTATTTTACTCTTTTCATGGTGGCTGGTAGTATCTACCATCACTGTATGTACATTATTTGCATGGTGGAACTGCAACAAACTGAGAAGGTCAGTGCATCTTGTCAGACAGCTATGTGCTTTCTGCAGACATCATGCTGCATTCTAAATCTCCTCTTCAAACCCTGTCATCCTTGTGCTCCATTGTATGGCTCTGTACTAAGATGGTCCACAAAACGACTTCTTTATTTGTACAGGCTGTATCAATTATACAGATAAATACTGAGATGCAGTCTTTTTCACCAGTATTAAACAATGATAATGTAACTACAAAAAAATATTATGAAAATAATTTACTTCTAGATTATTTCAGTCAGGATAAACAGTCAAGCCAATTTCTGTTTTTCAGCAGTTCCAGCCAATAAGACATAACTGCTTCATATCAGGAAGCCAGGATTTGTTTTTTTGCAAGGTAACTTCCATGCCATATTCATATTGTGCCACTAGATGGCACTAAGGCCTAACCTACAGACTTCAGAAATCGATGCTTGTGAAGTGAGCAAATTAAATGTTTTAACTACTGACAAAGAGATACAGCATCTGCTGTCATCCTAAAAAAATATTACCACAGGCTTCTGAATACAAAAGTAACTAAAATATTCATGACAGATCAAAATAATTTGTTTCAGAGGAAAAAGCTTTTAAATTGATCTATTTTCACTGTCAAACACTGAAAAATAAACCTCTTTCAACAGAGAGCGGGCTCGTGATTTGCCTTCCCTCTAATATGTAGCAAGGATATAGACAGGCATACTTTTAGCATATTGATTTGTGCACAACGTTTTCAGACTTTCTTATATGTAATGCATTTGTCCTAACCATATCAGCCTACTTTGTAAAATTTAATGTACTACAGGCCCCCAAGTATCATCTATTTAAATGTATGCTGCTTGTGACATCGTGCGCAGATGCTCTTTAGAGAACAGAACAATTCCTCAGACAACAGTATAATTTATTTATAAAAGGCAGCTACTTGAAAAAGAGACGTGTTTTGCACTGATGGCAGCAGATGAAGAATGGGTGTATGAAAACAAGAGATAATATTTCACAACAAGCAAAGGAGACCTGCATACAAAACACCAGCCTGTGGCAATGTTCATTTAAATGGTGACTTTTCAACTGAAAAATGATGGCGCCTAATGATCGTGTGCTCTTTTGTATCTTTCTATAATGCACAGATACGCACCCACACACGCACACACACACACACACACACACACACACACACACACACATGCTTATGCACACGGACGTACTCATTCTCACACACACACACACACACACACACACGCATGCACGTACTCATTCTCTCACACACACACACACGCACACACACACACACACACACACACACACACACACATGCTTACGCACACACACGTACTCATTCTCTCACACACACACACACACACACACACACACACACACACACACACACACGCACACACGCACACACACACACACACATGCTTACGTACACGGACGTACTCATTCTCACACACACACACACACACACACATGCTTACGCACACGGACGTATTCATTCTCACACACATACACACACACACGCACACACACACACACACACACACACACACACACACACACACACACACACACACACACACACACACACACAAACACTTTATCTCTCCACACACATACACAAACACAAAACTATTTTATTTGCAACTGGAAGTATTCACCTTTGAACAGAACTAAACAGGCAAATGCATCAGAAAAATACCATGAGGTCTGTAGATCATATTCAGTTAAAATGATGTGGCTACCTCATGCAGTAGGTTCATAGGTGAATACTAGACTAACTGCCCTGAACGGCCATTTTAAGCTTATCCAATAACTCAAGGTCAGAATCAAATCATGTACCTTGCATCTAAGAGGTGAAAACCTTAACCATTATGCAAAACCTACTTTAAGCTTACAGAGGAGAGATAGAACAGTACAGTTTTGTTTGTTGTTCACTACATCATTAGATGTACAAGACAGAAAACATCTGGGAAGTGATATATGGATTTCCAATCAGAAGAAGTATCCGACTCCAGCCTTTTTTTCAGAAGCAGTATGTTGTCTGTGCTGGTATTGCTGGTCACTGCTATACCATAGTACTAGAATGTAGCAGCAAACATTTCCTTTACTATCAGCACTACAAGATGCCTTCTTTTGGGCCCCCAAGCAGGAAATATGCAAAAACACTTACTGTATGCAAATAACAACAGAAAACTATATAGTAAAAATATACATAATTCAAAATACTTGCAATTTATTGTCTATTTAACCTAAAGAATATTTTACAGTAAGCATTAATAAACACACAGATACTACAGCTGTGGCTACTTCGGTTCAACTGGCACATGCAGCTGGTGTACATGCATGCATTTTCACATGTATGAACTCCCATGTATGCTACATACCTCCCCATGTTACATTTTATCTAGGGTAAAAAGAACAACATTGATATAAGAAAATGTTATTGCTAAATAATATGGCTGAGTTTCAGAGATACGCTGCATGCAAAGTAAGGCTTGTGCCACACACTGTAGTGAAAAACACATGACTATCCAAATGGCAACAAACTGTGCATCTGAACAACTAGCTGTTCTCTGCTGTAGAGATCGGAGGAATGCTTAAAAGACGTATACTAACTGCAGTGTAGCAGACAAAGAAGAAAGTTGAATAACATTGGAGCAGCCATGCTTCAGCAAGTGTGAACTTCGCAGGATTAACTGGCAACAAGTGTGAGCGAACAGGGTGAGGCGATACTATGTCTAAAAACATCTGATGTTCTGAAGACCCTGAGTTGAGTAAACCCAAGAAAAGCAGCTGGTCCTGATAATATTATGGGAAAGGTTCTAAGAGACTGTGCTACCCAACTGTCCACTGTACTAACAGATATATTCAACACTTCCCGGCAACTAGCCATTGTACCCGGTTGCTTCAAAAATACTACAATCATTCCCTTACCCAAGAAATCCCAACCACCAAGCCTAAATGATTACTGGCCAGTTGCTCTACATCAACAGTAATGAAGTGTTTTGAGCGGTTGATCAAGAGCCATATCTCCTCCAGCCTATCTGCAACACTGAATACATTACAGTTTGCTTATAGATCTAACTACTGCACAGTTGATGCAATAGCTATAACACTTCATGAATTCTTGCCACATATAGAGAAAAAGAACTGCAATGTCAGAATACTGTTCATCGATTTTAGTTCTGCCTTTAACACTGTCATCCTCCAGAATCTGATATCGAAGCTGATCTAGCTGGGCATCAACTCCCCCCCCCTATGTAACTGGATAGTGGACTTTCTCATCAACAGACCCCAAAACGTATGTGTGGGAAATAACAGTTCAATCAGTATTACATTGAGCACGGGTGTCCCTCAGGGCTGTGCCCTGAGTCTTCTGCTGTTCATCTTGTTGACACATGACTGCATGGCCGAGCATGAATCCAACAAAATCATCAAGTTCGCTGATGATACCACCGTCGTAGGTCTTGTCAGAAATGGTGTGAAAATAGCCTACAGGGATACAGTGGAGCATCTGATACGCTGGTGCAATAGCAACAATCTAGCCTTAAATGTAAGCAATACCAAAAAATTAATAGTGGACCTCAGGACTCAGGAGATACAGCAACCTCTGGAAATTAAGGGGGTGGCAGTGGAAAGAGTCAAAAACACCAAGTTCCTGGGGGTGCACATCTCAGATGACTTATCCTGGCTGACTCATATTAGCGACACAGTGAAGAAGGAACAACAACATCTGCACTTCCTACAGAAAGTGAGGAAAGCAAACCTGTCTCAGTCCATCCTCAAAGCTTTCTACAGGGGGACCATCGAGAGCATCTTCTCAAATAACATCATAGTTTGGTATAGTAACTGTAAACATCTGACCACAAGGTTCTTCTGAGGGTGGGGAGGACAGCAGAAAAAGTTACTGGTTCCTCGCTTCCATCCATGCATGATCTGCATAAGACTCAGTGTGTGGGAAGGGCTAGGAAGATATTGACGATCCCACCCACCCTGCCCATGGCATGTACTTCCTCCTTTCCTCAGGCAGGCAGTATCGCAGCTTACACTGCAAAACATCTAGACTGAACAGGAGCTTCTTCCCTCTATCCATAAGGCTTCTGAACTTGAATGCCAGGCATGACAGCAAATAATTAGATCAATACGCCACTTGCTGTGAAGTATCTACTATAGCAATCACTCTAGCAAACTGCTTCAATAACTGATACAGTTAGCCTGATTTCTTATGCTATTAATTCCAGAATGTCAAATAGTCAGGAGTGAGTCACCACTCCACATGTGCAATATAAACATCAGAATATATCATACTACAACTGATGAAATGCAATATTCTAAGCAATCACAACGTGAAGTCATACCCCCGGATTCACGAATCCTCTGTGTAAGACTAAATAAGTCTTATTCGGAAACTGCAGTTGAATGGTATGACATCAGCATGCCATGCATATTCATGAGGGCATGCTGACTCCACTCCAAGTCTAACACGGACCATGCAGGAAGCTAGGGGGGCGTGTCTGACTGCTGAGCAGTCCAAAGGTCCACGCCTCTGCAAGTATCTGAATTGTGAAATGTCAACACACATGAGCGAGTCCGCTCAAATGTCTATGTACCCAACACTACACTCCCTCACATTGTAACCCCCCAGTACAGTTATAAAAAGTAAAACTTTTATTTTTTTTCTAATTCCTGATATAGCTGCCCGTATTTGCGCGTGTTTGCGCGGGTGTGCCCATTGCTTATCTGCAGTTAGCAATGTCGACATTGATGAGCATAATAAGGAATGTTTATGCAAATTAAGCCAAATAGCAATAGCGTAGTGGTAGAGCCTTTGCACAAAGAGGAGGCATGCACGGTTCGAGTCCCACCACTCCCCTTTCCATTTTATGTTTTAAATTAGTATATGAAATACTTCCTGACATATATGAATAAAACTTTACTAAAAAGCATTGAAATGGCCTATGTATCAGTGAACAAAATGTATATCTGTAAATATAAGAAGGATCCTGACATATAATTGCCCGTAGTTAAGCAGCGCTTTACCCAGCGCAATATAGTTGCCTATAGTTAAGCATCACTTTACCCAGCGCAATATAGTTGCCTGTAGCTAAGCCTCACTTTACCCAGCGCAATATAGTTGCACGTAGTTAAGCATCGCTTTACCTAGTGCAATATAGTTGCCCGTAGCTAAGTAGCACTTTACCCAGCGCAATCCATTTGCACGGAGGTGCGCACCGTGCCAACCAGCGCACTGTAGGGCAACGTGGAGCAACTTAGAGCAAAGTTGCCTAAACACAGCCACATCCCCTAGCCTGTTTGGACAGTAGTAAAATAAAAAGCAATGACAAGGTTCGAACCCAGGATGCTGTGCACCATAATCAAAGTACTGAACCACTAAGCCATGACAGCTTAGGATAAACAGCCACTGTTAACATACATGTGCTAAGCAGGTCTGCAGTCAGCCGAGAATTTTCAAAAATGGCCAATCACAAAAAAGTGCGGGAAATGCGGCATATTTAAGCCCCATAGGCGGGAATACTCACCATAACTGATTGTAGCCCCCATCTGCAGTTAGAATGGCTAGTGCTGGAGGGGGTACTCACTTTCGAGCCCAATGCTGGGGCATCGAGGAGTCAAAATACATGGTTTGGCTCCTTGTCCACCGTCATGAGTCAAGACTTCTGCAGGGCCAGTTCCAAGAGACGGAGTACAAAGCAGAGGCTTGGAACTGGTTAGCTCATGATCTCACCAGTGCCACAGGCATTCCTCGGACTGGTGAGCAGGTCCATCGCCACCATGCAGACCTGAAGAGATGGAAGCAGGACCTACTGAACCAATGGATACAGGAGGCCCATGACATGCAAGATGCCCCACTACTGAGTAGGTAGCCATGGAATGCAGTATGTAAGACATGCTAATTTAGTCTATATAATGGATAGGTATGTCTCAATATCCCTTCATTTACTTCATAGCTGCAGGTGTCTGTGCTGCGAATCAGCAAGTCTATGCAGATAGGCTGCTAAGGCTGCACCACCAGGCAGGTTAGTAATTATTCTGCATGTATTGTGATATAAAATAGGTGAGAGAGCCTGAAAGAAAGTGTTGTAGTCCAATAATACAGTCATAAAATGCCCTGAATAATTCCTCTGCATATACTATTATATAAAATAAGTCAGAGAGCCAGAAAAAGAGTGGAGTAACCCATTAAAAAAGGTAAAATAAGTCTGGAATAATATCTCTGCATGTACTGTCATACAAAATAAGTGAGCGAGCCTGAAAAAGAGTGTTGTAACCTATTAATAAAGGTATACTATGTCTTGAATATGTCTTCCGTATGCACTGTAATATCAAATAAAGGAGAGAGCCTGTAGAAAAGTGTGTAATGTAATTAATAAAGGTATAATACTTGGAGTGTGTCTGTGTCACTTACTTTGAAATGTTGTTGTACCCTTGCATTATACAAATAGTGCTGTTGTAATAAGTGCTGTCAACCCGCAGTTGGGCAGTCCCATATAAAGTGGATGATGGAAGTGCCAGTAGCTGTGAAGCATATATACAGTCCTCAACAGTCAGTTAATGGCTGGCATGCAAAAGTAAATCTGGCACATGAGTAGCTTGTTAATGTGTTCCCCAGAAATGTGAGTGTGCTACACGAAATGTAGGGTTCTGTAGAAATTTAACTAAAAATGGCATGTGAACACATCCAGATATGTAGATATAGAAATATAAATAAAATAAATAACTATGTAGCAGTAACATCTGCATCTTGGACAGTTAATATGTCAGATATAGGTCAGGTATATAATGAACCAGCCAAACCCATTACACAACCTAATGCATGTTGCCAAGTGTAATAATACATGTAGGGGATATACACCTGCAGTCAATAGAAATGTAGTGTAGACTAAAAGTATTTATAAGATGTTAAGTGAGGTTTCTTTCTACACCCTACTGTATGTGCATAAACAATGCAATTCCAGACCTCAATGTGTATGTCTAATCTCAAAACATTTGCTGGGACATATGTCCTATTGTTCTATAAATATCTGCATTTACTTTGATGCATGTGCCCTGTTCAAACACCACAATCCTGGTGGCCTGTTGCCACCAATCATCCCTGCATGCTGTTGGAATGTCCACTGTCATTCAATATATGCATGTGTTATGCTTGCTGTTCAACTGTTGGAACCTTTGGGTTAATGGGAATATTACTGCATGCTGTTACAACTAATTTGGAATGCTGTTGTTTATGTTGTAATGAAACACACCTAATCACAGAACGTATGGGAAGTCCAGTCCCAGCGGACCCACCTGTCCCTCCTCAGCTAGCGATTGCACTTGGCACCAGCAGGTCCAGTGCCCAGCCCGGGCTCCCCTCCTCCGTTGGTCCTGTGCCACCTTCAGGTAGAAGTGCTGCAGGGGATGGGGCTCATCCCCCCCGTGCAAGCATGGGCAGAGAAGGGCCACCTGTCACCCTCCTAAGGGTCCGGGCTGTGGTGCATACGGAGATCCAGTGTTCAGTCGCTGATCCCCTATGCCAACTTGAGGCGAGAGTGGCACAACTCACGGGTGAGCCTGCCCCTCCTATGCAGCCCCCAGCACAGCCACCCTTGGGGCTGTGAAGGTGCATTGGTGACTGCCCATGGGTGGGGATCTCAGTTACACTGTTACCATCTGTGGGCTCATGGGCTTGCGATTTCTAAACATCCGTCCCCGTCAATTGTGTTCACCCACCCCATGTGTCATACTCCGCCCCTGTATGCATCTTGTTTGTCTTGTCTGTTTACCGCCCCAGCCTACCTCCCCAAATATACCTACTTCCTCTACCTCACTTTCAACTGTCACCTAAAAAAAAAAAAGGGCAATCTGTTCCCACAAAAAAATTACGCCCCATACATAGCTGCCCATTTCACACACATGTCCGCTTGACATGTAAACTGATAATTATAATTGGCAGTACAACATACTTTGTTGTCCTCAACCCTCTCTCAGGGGTGGAAGGTTTCAAATTTCACTCCAATTTTATTGCATATGCACATCTGTTGCTGGTAAAGAAATGGGCAGCTATGGACCTTCCATACACCCATCCTGCACATCCCGAGCTTGTTTCCCTACTGTCTTTCCCTCTTTGTGCCCTCTTTTTCACCACTTTCCTATCTCCCCGTTTTCTTTTCTTTCAAAGAAATTAGCGCAGGGATTAGCGGGAGTAAGCACTTTTAAGCAGTAGTTAGCATGTTTGAGTGAGTGTGCGCATGTGTGCGCTTAGCTAAGTATTGCTAAGCATCACGCAAACCCGCGCAAACCCGCTTACAACTGCTTAAATGTGCCTTAGTCACTCTGCATGGCAGGGCCCTTGTTCTGCTGAGCAGCAAAATAAAACACCTCTGTCAGTCTCAAACCCTGGACCTTGGACACACTACACTGCATGAAATACCACTAGGCCACAGTAGATTTACAACAAGTTGGTGCTGTAATAAATATACCATGCATTACAATGAGTGAATGTAAAGGGAAAATAGGAATGTCATAACACAAATCTTGTTCTGTGGATCTTTACCAGCAGTTGTTGTGGAATTGCATGACATGACTGTGAAAAGAGAACCAGCCATTCTAGCAGGAAATAATGTTACAGTAGCACTTTACAAACACAACACCATATCAGAGCAGGATAAACACTGGCATATTTGAATAGGGCAGAGGCCATACTTCCCAACAGTGACTGCTTTTCAGGGATGTCCCTGATTTGTAAACAAATGTTAGCTTTGTCCCTCAGAATCCCTCTGAAAAGTACTGATGGTAGGCCGAAAAGTGGGGAATTACACTTAATGAATAATGTCAATAAGTAATAGTACACACTGCATGCACGTCAGAAAAGGTGCATTAATACATATGCTCTGATTCTCCCACAGTCTCAACTTAATGTCTGTAATATATTACAAGTGTACCCCACTTATATGTACCTTTCCCTGAGGCTGTACAAATATATACCTGAGTGTATCAGAGGCCTGGCAGAGGCAGAAACACACAGGCATTTCAGCTTTTCTGCTGTTACACACTCTGCAAATAGCTTTGGAATGAGTCCCACAAGCATACCCTAATGTAGGAGTACAACACAGAAATATCAAAGGATGTAGCCATGTACTGTTAGCAACCAACTGTGACAATGCCATTGTTCCAGTGCAGAAAAGACTGGTGTGGTGCACAGACAAAGAATAACATGCTAACCTCTGTCTACCATCCGGATATGTCCACAAGTGGGAGCTACGCAGACAGACTACTTGCCTTGTTAGACTAACAGGTACACAACAACCCTGTATGTTCAGCAAGATAAACATCACACAATAATATATAATGCTCTCTGTACTTCTGCACCCCTACCCAAAATAACAATATACCTGTGTTTTCAGGCTCTACCAAGGATGTAGGTAGGCATACTCAGTACTGAAATGTGTCCAGTTGTCTTGAGCAGCCCGTGCTAATGTCAACACAAATAAACAACAAACTGTTCAGAAGTGAGGTAATTAATATTTACAGTATAGTAGTTCACAAACAGTTCATATGCCAGAGGAATACATTGCAATAACTACTTTTGTATGGCAGTTAATTGTCTAATTAGAAAAGAAAGTACATACTCCCATGTATCTTGTGTAAGCATGTGTAGGGTTGAGTAAAATTCTACACTGACAAGTGAGTACAACATGCAAATCACTGGCTACAACCCTAGCTTCAGAGATAAGGAGTATACCAACCTTCTGACTGACACAACGGTGTCCACAGCAAACAAGCATGGGCCCCACTTTGGAAAGCTGAAAGGGCTACACCTACCTAACCTAGCATTTTATAGCAGTGAGCTGCTATGACAGTGAGTACTGCAATTACCACATAGCAGGCTGCATGCAATTAGTACATGGTGGGCACCAATTGGTGCAGAGGCCATCACATGCACATGTACAGATACCTAGAAAAGCAGGCTGTACTTGCTGTCCACACATGCAATAATCTCATTGCAGAAGAGAGACAGAGAGAGCGAGAGAGAGACAGAGACAGAGGCAGAGAAACAGACACAGACAAAAAGACAGAGAGACACAGAAAAAGAAAGAGCAACAGACAGAGGAAAAAAAAAACATTTCCTTTAAAAGCAAACGGAACACAGCAATACAAACAAAAGGTATGCAACACATATGTATTGTCTGGCATGTAGTAGATGTTTATGAAGAGTACTCTACATACTGTGAATCATCCATATGTGGCAGCAGCACGTGTCTCTATGTATCTGTACATGTGCATAGGGCAAGGGACATACTGCAACTGTTTGCGAAGGGTGTACATATATACGTTGTTGAAGGTTATTATGTGCATATTTCTATGTAGGTTGTAGTGTGTTGCAACGCAAATAGCATGCAGTGCTGGTATATGACATGTGGTGGTTAAACGCTGTGGGTATGCTCTGTCAGTTTTGCAGTGTTGCAGCCAGTGAGGCCTGCTAAAGCTACATGGGCTGAGGACACCTTCAATGCAATCTGCACAATACTGTGCAATATTATTACATAACTGTATATCTCACAGCTGTCGCATAAGTGATATTCCCACCATGAATAGTGGACTGTATATGTGCCTATATGTACATCTATATGTACAGCAATGGATGTTTATATGTATGTGTGTATGTATGTGTGTGTGTGTATATATATATATATATATATATATATGTATATATATATATATATATATATATATATATATATAGATATATATATATATATATATATATATATATATATATATATATATAGATATAGATATATATATAGATATATATAGAGAGATATATATATATATATATATATATATATATATATATATATATATATATATATATAGATATATATAGAGAGATATATATATATATATATATATATATATATATATATATATATATATATAGATATAGATAGATATAGAGATATATATATAGATATGCAGATATATATATAGATAGAGGGAGAGAGACATGGGGCATACTTACTGCGACAGGTGCCTGGCGACCAAGGTATGGACTGAAGCTCAGTGTTGACACTGCAGTGCCATCCCTTCTTGCCAGAACACTGTACCCATTAACTACCACATAGGTGGTAGTCTACCTAACACCAAAGGTGTGATAAGGGAACATGGGACACAGGTGGACAGTAGCCTCCCCTTTGATAATCACAGTGCCACTCTGGTCATGTACTCTGTCTACATGGTACACGTCATCACAAAAGGTGTGTCATCTAGGGAAATATAGGTCAGTGTTCACCTCTACTTATCACACTTAAAACCCATTAGAGAGTACAATGCCAACTACAGCAACTGGAAAGGCCACAGACATACCTCACAAAGAGTAATACCGGCCTCAAACAGATGCCCTATGCAGACCGACTCACAAAAACACAGCTACACTGTGTTGCATAGTGCCTACCCAGAGGTGACCTCTGCCTAACATACTGAGCGATGTCACACCCATAGCTGTTGGACATCCTCCACGTAAACATATTACAATCCCTCCCAGATACACGCTCTAGGGCCCTACACCTTGTCAGCTCACTAAACAGCACATGCTGGAGGGATAGATTCCCATCTCAAAGACATGCCATACTCTGGAACAAATTGCCTATCAATAGCTAATAAAGCTCCTCATTAGCAGTTGTCATAAATACTCCTGATGATTGTTTGGGGGATAGGAAATACACCCCGGGAATCACTTCTGTGTCTCTGGTCAACAGGGGCAAGTGAAATTAAATTACGTGTGTCAAAGGGCAGGGTAGTGTATGGCTAGGCTGCTGTAGGTCCTAGGGCCAATAGCATATTACCTACCCATGGCACCGTGCACACACACATGGACTTAGTGCAATAATTGCTATGTGAGGTTGACTGAGTGTGATGGTCAATGTGTTGGTGAATGTGTGCAAGGTCTGTAAAGGTGTGATAGCTTAGTGTGAAATTGTTTCTGTCATGGTAGTTTGTGTCCTAGCTGTGATTCCAGCAAAAGATGTGTATGCTATTGCTATGCAGAAAAAGTAGTATGGCATATGGTGTGACGTAGTCCCTTGTTGTCGCCTGTGGTGTCCCATTGTAGGCTAAAGTAATACTTGTATGCTTAGTGAGTGGTACTGCTGGTAAAGCCAACTCCCATATGAACTGTAGTACTACCTGAAGCTGTAGGCCTAAACAGTACAGTATGGTGTATGTTCACATTGCTTGGAAACACTGTTTTGTGTCTTCCCTGTAGTCCTCACAGATTACATACCTCAGGTATAAGGTTTTGTAAGTAGTGGCACACAGTACTGTATGGTACACAGGTAAAGCTCATCTGGGTTGGCATACATTTGTGTGTTGTATGTATGTCTGATGTGTGTGTAATTATGCCTGTACCATGCCCTCAATCATATCTGTGTTACAGGGTATACGTGTGTATCTAGCAACATGTATAGTCTAGTATGCCACCTATATCAACAACTGTGCACATATGTTAGGCAGGGGTTTGGCATCAAAGACTACTGGGGTATACTGGTAATACTGTAACTGTACTTTACATTCATTGCAATGGATGACATCTTTCTTCACGCATTAGCTTGATATATACCTCCTGTGGCTAGGTGGTGCATTGTGTCACATACAGTGTGCCATGTACTGTTGTATAGTCTTACATACTGGTTTCACTTTGTTGCTGTGCAGAACATGGTTTAATATATAGAACATGCCAGGCACTGTTAGGCAGTTGTGGGCTGAGCACTGATATGTGGTATTAAAAGTGTGTGTCTACTGACAGCCAATAGGTTGCTATATATGGCATTTCATTGATGTCTGTACTTTAGAATGTTAAGTGTGTCACATGACTTGCTCACAATTATTGTTTTATTGTCTTCCAGGGACATGTCTCACCATCGTAACACTGCGTATTCCCCTGAAGAGGAGGAAACAATCATAGCTACCCTACTACAACATCACACCCTGTTGTTCTCCAGAACCAGCCAGGGCGAGCATGAGTACACTGCATTGTGGCAAGATGTCGTCCGTTGGGTGAATGATGTAGGCATGCATAACCAGACTTATGAGCAGGTACGCCATCACTGCAGTGATTTAATTAGACATGTCCGGCAGCATGCCTCCGATGAACGCAGACAACAGCTCGCCACAGGTGGTGGTGCAGCAACACATCCACCCCTCACCAGAGTGGAAGAGTTGCTCCTCAGCGTGGTGGCTCCTGGCCAACCACTACAACAGACATGTTTCATCATGGAGGCCGGAGTCACCCAGCAAGTTGACTCAGAACGTGCAGGTAACATGGCATATCTGTAGACTACTGTTAGCTCGATTGTTAGAACATGCATATGTCAGCTGTATACTGTGTATTTGGAAGATGTGGAGCCTGGTGTTGTGCAACACTGATAATTTGGAACATAATCTGTATGCCTGTGACTGTCACACGTTGTATTACTGTAAAATTGCAAACTCACAGCAGCAATGCCATAGTTGTTGACATTGACAAACTGTCTCATATCCTTGTAGGTCCCACTGGTGTGACAGCAAGACCGCAGACCCATGCTGGTGATTGTTCTACATTTAATATAGCAAATAACATGTGCATGTCATAGGAGAGTTGTAGGCCATATACGCATCTAAAACACCTACACATAATGCATGCTCTGCATGTTTTCTGTGGGACTATGCACATCTCAGTAACATGAGTAGCTGCCTCAAACACATGCAATACACAGAGCATCCCAACCAATTGTGGTACACTGTAGTGGACATTGTATAGGCAGAGTCAATACACATGCACACAGCATAACACCACTTTGTCATACGCAGTAAGTGTTAATATGATACACATGGCATATTTAGACACCTGCTGTAAGGTCAGACTCCAGTATCCCAAATGTCATCCACACAGCACACATACTATACCTGAGGGGTAGTGGCCTATCATGGGGTGGTGCGACATTCTTTAACACACAACACATTCATGTTAGGCAATGCTCCCTATTGAACACCTTACATACCCATGTAACAACTGCCTGTGAAATGGTTCATGTAGATAAACTGCTGCAGCAAGATAGTTGCCAGTGTGGCACACATTAGTGGCCTTGAGTGACCACATGATGCTGCCAGATGATGGCCCATGGTACTACACTACATCCAGTTACAGTAACTACAGTACTACACATAGCATTCATTGCTATACACCTGACAGTTGTGTGCATCTGGCCATGGTATGTATACCTATGAGTGATGGTGCACAGGACATTGGAAAGCATTTAATACTTGCACAGCAATGTTGTGTCCATGTACACATTGTGTTCCAGGGTGAGGCCAATCATTGAACAACACACATGCTTCAAAGACATGTATACTGTTATTAACAAGGACTCTCTACACTCGCACTGAATGCTGTTGTGCAACACACATCCTGCATGCTGACACGTGTGATAGGACTCTTTGGCTTGTGATACTGTACTCCACCATCAACCACTAATGAGTATGTTCTGGATTGCTGTTGGTGTGTGTGTGTGTGTGTGTGTGTGTGTGTGTGTGTGTGTGTGTGTGTGTGTGTGTGTGTGTGTGTGTGTGTCAACTTTAGTGAGTAGTGTATTTGTGTTCATGTGTGCATGTGTTCATGTGTTCATGTGTTCATATGTGCATGTGTGCATGTGTTCATGTGTGCATGTTTGCATGTGTTCATGTGTGCATGTGTGCATGTGTGCATGTGTTCATGTGTGCATGTGTGCATGTGTTCATGTGTGCATGTGTGCTAACATCATGTACAGATTGTAAAGTGTGTTTCCTGTCTTCCTCTCACAGGTGCTGAGGTTGTGTTGGTTGAGTGCAGCAGGGAACCTGAAGTCACTGCCACAAATAGTGGAAATGATGATACATGTGTTGTGGCACAGGCAGGTTTGACAGGGTCTGTCATTGGTCCGCCAGTCGACAGTACACAGCTTTCCACACCATCTATGTGCACATTCATACTGCCAATATATCCCTTATCACCAATGGCTTTAGCTGAGGGAAAGCATACAGTAGGCATTGACCAGGATAGTGTGGTATCTATGGCACATGCATCCCCTCACAGCAGCCATACCCAGACTCCTGGAATGGTACCACATAGGCAGATGTCCAGGGGTTCTCGTGGGAGCACTGCTGGTCATAATGTCCCTGGCAGACGTGCCCCCACAGGTCTTACAACCTCAGGTATGTTCCGGGCTGTAATGCAGGCACAGGCACGTATGGAACGGTACACCAGACAGGGACTAAGGGCGCAGAGGGCCCATAACACCGCTATCAATGACAGTATCCGTGACCTTGCTGGTGCCATCCGTAATTACACCGAGGTCATTGATAGACGTTGGGGGGAGACACTAGATGTCCTCCGCAATGTCATGTCCATGTTCCAGGACAGTGCAAGACAGTTGAGACGTCGACGTGGACATATGCCAGCAACATCATCAGCTGGCAGTCATCGCGGATGACACAAAAGTCACAGCCACTCCCGTTGTGGCAGTACCAGCCCCAGCAATGTTGGGGCTGGGCTGTCAATAGACCATCCTAGAAGACCACGTGCACGTGGCTCTGGCCAGTCCCAGCAGGGACATGGGTCCAGTTGACATCCCTCTGCCTCTGATGATAGTACCCAGTCTGGCTTAGTACCCAATACTGTCCATGGCACCCCTGCCAGGCACAGGTACTGTGTCCGTGGCCAGAGATGGTGATCTGTACAGCCTGGCAGGTACAGTCTGTGGCTGTCCCACAACCTCCCATATTTGGCAGCCACATGGTGGAACTGTGTGCATGCAGACACACAGACATAAACCAAACACATAGGGCTAACACATACACACACACACATTACATCAACATTGACCCATGCTGTACTGTTGTCCCTCACACACACACACACACACACACACACACACACACACACACACACACACACACACACACACACACACACACATACATGTCAATCGGATGGGTCAATGTCAGGCTCTGGCAAACCAACAACACACCCTGTACATATGATGAAACTGTGCCACCTCCTGTCATCTGTAACATTGATGCAGGAACAGGCTAACATGGTGCTGATGCACAGGGTGACTTAATAGCAGTGTAGCAATGTTAGCATGTTGTCAACAGTAAAGTATAATGATATCCTTGTAGGTATATCTGGGCAGGCATGATGCATTAAAGCAATGATTATCAATGTAGTATTGTTTACACCAGTGTTCATTCCAAAAATGTATTGTCGGCCCATGTACCACTTGGCTGATGTGTGTAGTTCTGGCAGCATGTGTTGGTGAGTGGAAAGTACGTGTGTGATGTGTGCAGTACAGATTTGCAGGTGTACATTTGTGAACATGGTGGAGGTGCACTGTCTGCATGTACGTGCATAGTGGACACATGGGAAGGGTGACATGCCCTGTATTACACCGTGTTAACACTTCATAGTTTCTATTGGTGGCCAGTATGCATTTTACTACACATATGTTTTAACTTGGGTACACATGTGTGTATGACATGGTTTGACACCATGCTGTGGGTGATACTGTTAATATCTGTCATTGGTTTGCATTCTGGTAGTATACACAACCTCAACAGCCTGACTATAACCAATCATTAGATGATGTCTTGACAACTGACACACAGATGTAGGAAACACAGTAGCATTTGGATCCTTCCGGTACTATACTATACCAGTAAGTAGTGGTATTGACCGCCACCCATTCCTGGGATCACTCCTGTTTGGCATGTAGCCCTCTTAGGTACAAGCAAACACACTAGGGATATGTCCGTCCACATCTGGTAATGCATACAGTGGCCTACAATGCATTCTCTGGATGAGACACTTATCCTCCACAAGGGTATCATACAGACAGATACCTGTTGTCCAACCCATGCTGTAAAGCTGTAAGCCAAATATAGCATAGTCATCCACATTTACTAAACATAGTATCCCGACAGTACCACATAAATAGTAGCCCACAACATGTAGAAGGGGTACTGATGTGTACATACAGCCACATGTTATGTCATCTGTCCTTTGGTATTCACATTTCCAAAGGTATTCTGAAGTCCCTCAGTGTATCACATACGCAATAAGGGGTCTGTATGCATATCCATGAAGTTGTTGTACACCTATAATGAATGTCCATTATTGACAGACTTTGTTGTGTTTGTCTGAAATATACCCCAGGCATGAACCCTCACTCACACTATTCTATAGAAACTGTCATCGGTGTTTGTGACACAGATGACCTAGGCCACAGATCACTACAGTGGCTGGCCTTGTCACAAACATACATATGTGACCTAACGTTTGAGAAGCAGCAGCACAATCTGTCAAAGGTAACAGATGTATTCATGTAGAAAGCAGGCTTCACACCTATGAACTAATTGAGGTCACATGTACATATATGTATTTGCCACACAGATACCTGAAGTGTGCAATGCACATACTGTTGTTTTACTTATATGTCATACAGTAGTAAAAGCAAAACCCACAACACATTGACTAACAGTGTCATACACACACACACACACACACACACACACACACACACACACACACACACACACACACACACACACACAGCAATTGCAGGATTCAAACCCCTACCTAGCTATGTTATGATAGTAGAGAGATATGCATTAACACGACACACTATATGCTTTATTGGGAGCTTTGATTTCCACTGCTGTATTTGTGGGATGCTGACATCATCAGGCTTGCCAAAGAGGAATTTACCTCTTTTAAGGTGTTTTCCTAGTCTCCAAAAAGGGCACTCCTCTCAAAGGAAATCACACCCCCCCCCACACACATACTCAGCAAATGCCTACCTATGTTATGATACTAGAAAGATACGCATTAACACGACGTGCTCTATGCTTTACTAGGAGTTTTCATTTCCACTGCTGTATTTGTGGGATGCTGACATCATCAGACTTACCAAAGAGGAATTTACCTCTTTTAAGGTGTTTTCCTAGTCTCCAAAAAGGGCACCCCTTTCAAAGGAAATCACACACAAACATACAACCCCCCACCACACACACAGCAATTGCAGGATTCAAACCCCTATCGAACTATGTTATGATACTAGAAAGATATGCATTAACATGACGCGCTATATATTTTACTGGGAGCTTTTATTTCCACTGCTGTATTTGTGGGATGCTGACATCATCAGACTTGCCAAAGAGGAATTTATCTCTTTTAAGGTGTTTTCCTAGTCTCCAAAAAGGGCACTCCTCTCAAAGGAAATCACACACTCCCACACACTCAGCAATTGCAGGATTCAAACCCCTACCTAACTATGCTATAATACTAGAGAGATATGCATTAACACAACACGCTATATGCTTTACTAGGTGCTTTCATTTCTCCTGCTATATTTGTAGGATGCTGACATCATCAGACTAGACATGGTAATGTGTGTGCACTTTGTTTTATGCAATCCCAGGACTGAGCCATGGGGGACAGCAGATGTTAACAGCTTGAACAGGACTCCACAATTCTTAGCTTGTGTGATCTATCTGTGGACCAGTTGCCAATCCATCATATAACAATACATATTTATGCACAGATTGTTGATTTTGTGGATACAACATGTGTCTGGGATGTTGGAAAAGGGCTATTCAAAGTCTATGTGGGACATGCGTAGCTCATTTCAGTGATGTATGTCCTGGGTGGCTGCCTTACAAACAGTCTAGCAGGTTTGGGAACCATGATCTGCACATGACCAAACCAAAACTGGTAGGGTTGTGTGTTTGTCGGCTTCCAATAGCTCTGTTTATGACTTCAGTCATGATGGACTCCATGGCCTTGCAGATCAGACTTCATAGGCTTATAAGACTATAGTTTCCATGGTCTGTTGTGCACCAACACTTGTGGAGTGTGCCATATGTTGCTGTAACCCATTCAACAGCTTCATATCCTGTAGAGAGGGTGAGACTCAACAGACTGTTCAGGTGCAGGGTCTGTTTGTTCTGCATTTCACTTATGACACATATAGGGAAACAATGTAATCCAATTGATGCCAAGTTTTCGGCTTTGGAAGGAGCTGTTTACCCATTCTACATGTGATATCTCCTGGTATGATGATAGGGCCTTTTGTCAGTGGGAGGTGGGTATGTATGTATGGGCCTGTCTGACAGGATGTTGGCATTGTCAGTCATTTACAGTTGGCTCTGACTCAGGACATATATGAGTGTACATTGCTATTTATGACATAGCTGAAGGAAGTGTCATGGTTCTGTCTGGACTCCTTCGCAGGTAATCTTTCCAAAACACCAATAAACTTAAGCACTAAACCCCTGTTATACTCTTTTACACACTTAACACCCTACTGATCCTTTTTGATCAGTCAAAAAATATTTCATCATAATATCCTGACATGTCCAAAGGTCAGTTTTGTGTGTACTCTCCAGTCCAGATGGTGAATATGGGAATTTTGAGGCAATGTTACAACTGCCTTATGTACACAGACAACCCTCTCCTCCTCCCAACAAACTCAGATATATGTGAGAGATGCAGCTATATAGCTAAACTGGAGGCTGAGCTCTCTCGACCCATGACTGGCACAGTCTATCAGGAGGAGAAGGTAATCACACACACCACAAATCCAGTCTCACATAGACCTATAGCAACAGCAAACCAAACACATAAACGCACAAAAATATCCTCGGAGGCTCTATATAAAAATCTGCTTAAGCAGCAGAGATCTCCAAAGGAGACACCCAAACAACTGCTACCCCACAACAATACCCACATATCATATAGTTCACAAAGTCAGTGTGCCACACAGTCACTGCCCTTAAGGCTAAACAACACACCTAATACACTTGTAATAGGTGACTCTATTGTCAGACACACTGATGTCCCACTCACCAGGCCGAACAAGGAGAAGGTCACTGTAAGCTGTCTGTCAGGTGCCAGGATCCGCCACATAACACATGCACTCAGGTCACTCCAAAGCAAGTACAAATATGACTCCGTCATTGTCCATGCTGGTGTCAATGACCTGAGATGTTCCTCCCTGGACTACATGAACAGAGACATAGATCATGTAGCCCAGGCTGGTATAACCCTGACCTTGAGTAGCATCTTACCCTCACCAAGAATGATGCCACAGTATAAAGACAAAATGATCAATTTTAACAGTTGGCTAACGTATTGGTGTCATTCAAAGGGGATCCAGTGTCTGTCAGCCTGGGATGACATGCTCGACAAGCCACATTGCTTCGCTAGGGATGGCTTGCACCTGTCACCCCTGGGCTTTCGAATACTGGCTAAGGCTCTTGCCACCCCCATAGTGCCTTTTTTAGGCAAGGCTCAAAAGACAAACCCACCTCCATAGACAATACAAGGAAAAAGAAACTAAGGGTAATGCTGCTCAACGCCAGAAGTCTAAACCTCAAAATGCACGCACTCAAGGCTCTTCTCAGTATGGAGAATATCGATATCTGTGCAGTAACAGAAACCTGGTTCAAGGCTCCTGAAAGCACCCCAGCACTACCAGGTTATACTTCATACCATGCTTTTCGGCCACAAAACTCGGACCGAACCACAAAAGGAGGGGGAGTATCCATATACATCAAAGATACCCACACCTCCAGTAGCACTGCACAAAGCATCTGAGACCATCCATGTGCAACTAACAGTGGGCAAAACTGCCTTTCAGTTTGCAGCCTGTTACAGGCCACCCTCCCAAACTCAGGAACCCCACTCGGCTTGCCTGAGAACACTGGAGAATATGAAGGTCTCTCCAAACACCATTATATTGGGTGACTTCAACTACCCAAACATTGACTGGGAATACTACTCAAGCCCCAACACCCTCGCCCAACGGTTCCTAGAATTTATAAACTCAAATGCTATGGAACAACTGGTCACCACCCCCACAAGAGAGGAAAACATATTGGACCTGGTCATCACCAACATGGGGACTCTATGTTCCACACCAGAGGTATACCCCTCATTGGTAAGGTCAGACCATAAATTTATCTCACTGGACATCCATATCCCATCCCCACCCCCAGCCAAGGTAATCTCGGTGAAGAACTTCTCAAAAGCAAACTTCACACTTCTCAAAACCGAGGTGGTATCCTTCAAAGCCCCCGGGCCAGTGGAAAATATGACTCAAACCGTAGAATCCTTTACAAACACATTCTATGGATACCTACAGGAATGCGTGGCTCGTGCTATCCCAAATAAAACCAAGACTCACTCCTCCAAAGGCAGGAGACTTGTCTGGTGGACCCCGGCCATAAATAAGCTATACAACAAAAGGAGGAAGCTACTACATGATAGAGCAAAATCCCAAAAAGGGAAGGCATCTCTGATCAGTACTAGCAAGAAGCTATGATCCCTCATAAAATCATCTATGGCCAGCTTCAAAAGAAAAATTGCACAAGACACTAAAGACAATCACAAGGCCTTCTTTACTTATGTCAGGAACCTGGGTGGCAACTCCCAGATATGCTCTGAGTTAGTGCAAAATGACAAAAAATGCACTGAACCCACAGGCATTGCAACATCCTGGCAGACAGGTTCAGTGCAAATTTCTCCCCCCCCATCCCCCCAAAAGAGCAAATGTCGATCCCAACAGAGTATAACCTCCCTGACATCACAGATGAACAGGTGAGAGCTGCCCTCTCCAAAGCAAAAAACACAGCATCAATGGGACCAGACGGTGTCCCGGGCTACGTCTTACACGAGCTTCATGAAGAACTTAACCCTCACATAAAGTCACTGTTCAATCTCAGACTTACTACAGGATATGTACCCAAGGAATGGCATACAGCAACAGTGGTCCCGCTCCACAAAGGTGGTGCCACAACGGACCCCGGAAACTATCGCCCTATAAGCCTGACTAGCCTGGTCTGCAAAGCTATGGAGCGTATCATTATGGAACTCATAAACAAAGACATCGGGAACCTCCAGACACTGGATCCTACCCAATTCGGCTTTGTTAAGGGCAGATCTTGCCTCTTGAACCTGGTCGACTTCTTTGAAACAGTTAACAGGGTCATAGACGAAGGGAAGGTAGTCCACACAGCCTACCTGGACCTCGCAAAAGCCTTTGACACAATACCCACTCGGGCATCATAAATAAGCTCACCAGCTTGGATATCAACCCATGTGTCACAAGATGGGTTGCAAACTGGCTCAGGGATAGCACACACATGGTCGGAATTGCAGGTGCCATGTCAGACTCTACACCAGTTTCAAGTGGCATCCCGAAAGGCTCAGTCCTGGGACCTCTCTTGTTCTGTATACATTTCTCTGATGTACAGGCTAACACGGGAGGACTATGGCTGACCAAGTTCGCAGATGACTGCAAACTGAGTGCCATAATCGACTCTCTGGCTGACACAACCATCCTCCAAAAGGGTCTCACAGAGATGGATAACTGGTGCCAAAGCCATGGCCTAAAGCTAAATGCCATTAAATGCATAGTCATCCCCTTTGGGAAAAACAAAGAGCCCACAAATTACCACATAGGTGGTAATCCATTAAGTACGGAAGAAGTAATTAGGGATTTGGGGCCCCAAGTAGATAGTAATCTCTCCTTTGACAATCACATTGCCAAAGTGGTTAGAAAGACCTTCTATATAGCTCACCTTATCCCAAAAGGTTTCACATCTAGATCAAGAGAGGTTATTGTGCCCCTCTACACATCACTCATCAGGTCCATAATTGAATACAGTGCCCCAATTGGGATGTACCTTACCCGACACCTGCAGCAACTGGAAAGATCCCAAAAGTACCTCACCAAGAGGATCAAGGGATTCAAACAGATTCCCTATGCTGGATTGCTGTTGCTGTGGTTTTTACCAGATTCCCTATGCAGTTTGGCTAAAGAAACTCCAGCTCTACTCAGTTGCGTACTGCCTACTCAGAGGCGATCTGTGCCTGACGTATAAAGCCATGTCCAACCCAGACTTAATGGACATGCTCCCCCTCAGGTAATCCAAATCCCTTAGAGCTACATGCTCCAGGGACTTAAACCTCAGCACAGAAATAAATAGGACATGCTGGAGGGAAAGACTCATATCCCAGAGGCTCCCCTCACTCTGGAACAAAATCCCAGTCCAAGTTAGGCAGAGCCCCTCACTGACCCTCTTCAAGAGAAATCTTGATGAGTGGATGGGAGATTGTACGTTTACCCCTGGCATCTCTTCTGGGTCCCTGCTAGACAGAGGCACAATAAACTAACCATAAAAGGGCTATCTTCTGTGACCTACTATTCAAAGGCACAGTCTACTAATCTAAAAGGGTGGTGAAAGCCAAACACACTCTGGCTAGGCTTATAAATGCCCTAGGGCAGATAGCCTAGTATCAACCTATGAACCTACGAACCTATGATAATGTTTGGAGTGCACATTGTTTACTGATGATACTGATTGCAGGATTTTTATCTTCTTTGCTTTACCACTTTCTATGAACAACCTAAGTATCTGTAGTACATATTTGATTATGACAGGGTTCCAGTATATTATATATGTGTCTGTTGTCATATAACTGCGTATACAAGGCAGGATTGGTGAATAGTGAGAGGTTCCTGGGTTAACACATGCAACTGCCAGATATGTGTGGCCCACTGCTGTACTCAGACATGGCCTAAGTGTGTCAGCTTGCCCAGTTTGGCCTTTCAGTATTTTGTTGCCTGACATTTGCCTCATTTATTCAAGTGTGTGAGCATGTCCAGTGTGACCTTTCAGCATGTTGCTGTCTGAAGTCCACTACATTTGTTGACGTGTGTGAACACTCCCAATATTAACATTTATACTATATGTGTGTTGAAAATCAAGTTGTATTTTTACTTCAGGGCTCACCGTTGTGTCATAACGACATGTATTATGCTGTGCCTGCAGGGTTTCCATGAGGCACTTTGCATAGACTTATCAACATTTATTCATACAGGCTGACCAGTGAAATACTGCCATTGTTTGTGGTTCAGTACTGTGACTATAGTGCACAGTATCCTGGGTTCGAGGCCTGTCACTGCTTTATATTTTCATACTGGGCAGACCAGACTGCTTAAGGACCAGTAAAGCAAATATGAGCATGTTTACCTGCTTTTGCTCCACTATGCCCAACTTTGACCAAACTACATTGCTCAACATTAACCAACATTGCTGAACGTTGCCCAATATTGCTCAATATTGCCCAATGTTGTGCTAGTTAGTGTGTGCAATTTTGTTTACATATACTAAATAGTGGTAAAATTGCTTAAAACATGGCAATCATGCCTCAGGTGGTGCTGCAGGGCTGCCTATGTCAGATGCACATAGTACACTCCCTATACATGTTTGAAAACAGGTTTTGTCAAGTTAGGCATCCCTTTTACTATATGTGCGAGTCAGAGAGAGGTATAATTTCTAGGGTTCCTACTGAGCCAGTGTATGTGCTATGCGTTGCCTCTTTGCCAAGGCTAAAGCATACTGGGCACGCGTCCTTCTGCCTACTGGGGCAGGCTCAGGTTGTTCCTCCTCTGAGTCACGCTCTGTCTGTGATGGCCTTGGCAATGGTGGGGGGCTGTTTGGCTCGGCCCTATGCTGCTCCTGCTGCAGCTGTTTTTGCAGGATCATATTATGTAGCATAGCACATACCATGACAATTTGGGTACATGTAGTTGGTGAGTACTGCAAGGCTCAACCAGATGTGTCCAGGCACCGGAACCATGACTTGAGCAGCCCAAACACACGCTCGATTACATTTTGTGTTTGTGTGTATGCCTAATTATGGTGTTCCTGTTCAGGTGTGTGTGCATTTCTGATGGGTGTCATCAGCCACAGCTCTAGTGCATATCCAGCATCCCCCACTAGGTGACCATGAGGGATGTCCCCATTGGCAAATGTCTGGTACAGCTGTGTCAGATGCCAGATATGAGAATCATGGTAGCTTCCAGGGCAGCCAGCACACACAATCAGTATTATGCCTTGGGCATCACACACGACCTGGCAGTTGATGGAGGGGAAGCCCTTGCGGTTAAAGTAGGCCCTACCCCACTCACCGGCTGGTGCTTTGATGCGTATGTGTGTGCAGTCTATTGCACCCACTACCTCAGGGTATTCCGCTATTTGCTGGAAAAGATGCATATTGCTAGCCAATACCTCATGGGAATTGGGAAAATATACATGATCACCGACATGTGCTGACATGGCATTCAGGAACTGGTGCAGTACCCTAGATGCGGATGCCTGTGATATCCCCATCATATCACCAGTTGGTCTCTGGAAGGTACCTGTTGCTAGTATTCTTAGGTCAACACATACCTTGGTTTCCACTGGGATGGGTTCCCCTCTGTTGGTTCTGTGTGTGAGACGTGGCCTGCACAGCTCAATAATTTGCTGCATGAGGTCCCTGTCCACTCTATAGCGCTCCACTATCTCCAGCTCATGTAGCCCCTGATAGGTTTCCCTGGGCCTGTACACTCTTCTCCGTCTCCTCACTGTGGGTTGCTCAGCAGCATTCGCATTGTCACCACCCTCAGCATGTTGCATATGTCGCCTTATAACAGCAAAGGCAGCCCCTAACATTTTTTTGTCTTAGTAAAGCTTTTTAAGTTTTCACTTCTCTTAGTTTACTGCAGTGTTGCAGTGTCTCTGAGGAAAACATGGTGGAAAGTTGTTTGCAGAGTTTTAAGTGCTGGGCTGGGCTGGGCTAGTGTACTGCCTGTGTAATTGCCTAATTCTGATTGTTTTCACCTGCTAGCTCTGCTAGTTCAGCTTGGTTAACTTCCTACTATTTGTTGTGCTTCCTTTTCCCTTTCTGTTTCCACAGGGGGCAGCGCCACGCACACAAGCGCAAACATGCTCACACGCGCACACACATGCTTACACGGCCTAACACTTGCTGACTCCTGCTTAAACGCGCACACACAGGCGCAAACGTACTTACACACATCTCAACAACCTTACACATACTTACTCCGGCTTAAACGCAGGCACACATGCGCACACGCGCGCACACAGTCTTACTCGGATATACAGGCACGCACCTGCGCGCAAACATGTTGCAGGCACTTCAACAAGAAACTTTAGTGTTATCCACGGCATACAACTTCAATTTCTTGCCTTTAGCTAGGATACCTGTTGACACACCTCTTCCAGTCATGAGTAACTGACAGCAAACACATGCCACTCTGCTATATTGAGCTTACATTCTTTTATACCTACCCCCCTCGTGATGTCACCTATCTTCTACTCTGATACTCCCCTTATCCTACTCATACACTCCACTGACTTTGCTCATTTGCTATATAAACTTGGGATTCACTATCCTTACTCTCATTTGCATAGGATGGCCTACTAATTCTTGGTTACATCTCTTAGACTGAGCTTCCCCCATTAGCAACCTCTACTCAGTAGCCATGTTGTCTTCAGCCAGCCATTCACTTGCATTGAAAATTAAGATTTTCAATAAAATCCCTGTTTGTGGCTTTTAATTTTTGATTTTCTGTTTTTTAAAGTGCAGCACATTTGCGCGGCGCTATGCTTAAACTTCGGAGATCGAGGTAAAAAAAAATTATTTTTATTTTTATTTTGCATCGGGGAACATTACCAATGGCCGTATATTTGGCCATTGGCATGCTTCCTCAACTGGATGCAGCCTTTATTTGGAGCTGTCATGGCTCCGTTTTGCTATTTGCAGAACGGTACTCAGTTGTCAACGGAGTACATTTCTGCAAATAACACTTCTCTCACTCGGACAGGTTAGGGTTTCCTGTATCGCAAATTTACCTCATTTGCATAGCTTTCGGCAGCAAATGAGGTAATTTGCATAACCTAGCCCTGTACGTCTAAGAGTCGTTTTAGGGGCTCTCTTGCAAGCCCCTGCTGGCTGTTCCTGGATCGCTCGGTGGACATGTTGGCTGCATGGAGTCTTACTCTACTCTTAGACTCCATGCAAGCCTTCATCAATCCGGCCCTAGACTTTGCAGTACCTACAAGTATAATATTGTCTAATATCTTCTTGTTGAATTGTAGTAATTTATTGTGTTGTTAATATTTTAATTATTACTGTATGTGCATTAGTCTTACTGTCACTTAAACTATGTGTTCATTGTTATGTTTTGCATGGGGACCCAAGCAGCATAATTTAATTCAGCTTGCACTACTGTGTATATCTGATCCACAATAAAGTTTACTTTGACTTTGACTTTTGACTTTGACTCATGCTGAAGGAGACAAATTGGCAAATGCACATAGTAATAACTTACAACAGAGTATAGACATGTGCTGTCTGGTGTCCAGTCACCTGGACACTTACTGAGTCCATGAATGGGGAGAAAAGGAGAGTGCAGGTTGTTGTTTGTCATTTCGGCTTTTCCCAGTTACGGGTCGCCACAGAGGAACTCCAGTCAGCTAATGATTGGCAGTCAATTTTTTATGGTGCCGAGTTGCCAGCCCGACACCCAACCTTCAGTGAAGGCACGCCCATTCTACGCATGTCTTTCGGAGGCCACTCGACCACGGGGAGGATGTGCAGACTCCTCACAGAAGGCGCTCCAGCCAAGAATCAAACGGGAGAAAGCAGAGTACAGGATAGTAGGAAAAGGAGGAGCATAACAAGCAGCGAAACACATAAAAGGAAAAAGCAGGCAAAGTAGGGAAGTGTAGACAGCGGGGGGGCACAAACAAACATAAAACAGTACTGACAAGCAAGGGTGGATGTACACAAACATGGAAGAAGAGATATGGGCTGAACAGAGACAAACAAGCGGTGGACAAATGGTAATGGGGAGGACTGAACAATGCATAAGGGATAGGTTGTGCTACAATAGTACAGGAGTACGTCTTTCTGGGTATAGGTTAGAGTATGGGCAGCATGCTGGCTTCCAAACAGCCCAGAGGTATGTTAATGTGGCCAATCAGGTGGCTTAGATGGGTCAGGGTAACCAGCAGTGGAGAAGCATCCTTCCCTGGTAGCCTGATGTTAGAGGTTTGCTAGTCAAATATGTCTGCAATGTGCTCCAGGGAGGGACATGGCACTGGCTCTCCATGGGGCCACTGCCCCGTTAACCACCTTCCACACCTCCTGCCACACTTACAGCTGGGTTGCAGCAGGTGATTGTCCTGGACTACCTGCCTGAGAGAGTTTGGACATCCCTGCAAGGCACTCTTAGCCCTTTCACCCATCAAAGGGGTACCTGTTGGTGGAAGCATCTACAGTTTGCAGGTATCATTATGACCTACAGCTCGGAGACACTGAAAAGGGTGATATAACCGAAGACATTCTAAAATGCTACAGTTAATATAGTACAAGTCAGTAGATAACATGTAAACTAACCCCACTGTGCCACAAGTCTCAACTGTCTCCTGCCAACATGGCTGGCCTCTCACCCTGCATGTGCTGAAAGACAAAAAAGCACTAAACTGCCTTCACATGCAAGTCTAGGTGAGCTATAGACAGCAATGCAAAACTATACTCCTACACATGCATACATGATAGATCCCTGAAAATGTGTTCAGTGCCACACAACTAAATCAAAGTCCCACATGTACATTTACATGTGCATGTGAAACAGCAGAAAACAGGAAAGGTACCCATGTACTCAAAAGCAAACCACAGTCCCACGAGTATATTCAAGTTAGCAGAAAGCTGGAAATGTCTCAACAGCCTCAAAAAAGGCACAGCCCCACACACATATGTGCAAGAGCCCAAAAGCCTGATAGGGCACCTACAGTTTAATAAGTGAGTAGCCCTGCATTACCCAGCAATATGAAATGGTTGTGTGACATATTACCAAGAAACAGGCACAGGGCAGATATATTTCTCCACTGTAGCCCACTTAGTGTGTCCTGATATCTGTCAGAGTAAATAGTTTTTATTATGAACAGTGCTTTAAATGACTGGTAATAAAAGTTTACACATTAGGGTTTGGAAAAATTGCATCAAAGCCAAATATGTACAGTGTTGTTCATTGCATTCATACCTAATTTCTGCTTTTCAGAGCAGAGGTCTTGCAGATTGCAATGTCACAGATCATCATAACTATGCCTGCATTACTCAGTGATCTCTGGTAAATGTCAGTATGACCTAGGCATCTGCCTTTCAAAGGATGCCCACATATGATTCTCTCAGCCACTGCCTCAACTAGCTGTATAGGAGAAAGAACCTGATCTTTCTCTCCTTCACATACCAGGCATGTGCTGTATGTAGGGCATTATGTTTTGCAGCCATGATGAATATCATATGAAACAAGATGGTAAGCGACAGCCATTCGTGCTAGAAATGGTCCAATTTATACATTAAATGGATTCAAATGTAGAATGATTATTAATTATATGACATTATACCCTCAGGGAATGAATTTGGATGCCGATTTAACTTTATAGGACTGTATTTATGGTATACTGAAATAATGGTTTTCTTAGGGTAAAACATACTGTATAAGATGTGCCTTTCTATAATAATATGTTTTTAATGTTTTGTTTAAAGATATTGTGGTTAATACATTGTTGGCTATTAGGGTATTTTTTTTACTTAATTGATAACTTGCTTAACAGGAACACTGGGTGTATAAATTGGACCAAGTTTGATGTGAGATTTATTTCAAGAAGGCGAAAGGCCAAGGTACCAGAATAAAGCTTTGAAGTTCTAAGGTCTGTGTAGCAAAGCTTTCCTTGTGGTGTTTTTATGCTAAACAGTACTAAATTCCATAAACTTTAATTTACACAATAGTGAATTATACTAAATCTGTAGGTATTACCACTTGAGTCCCCAATAGCTGCTCTAAGCTTTTTGGTGCACAAAGTATTTGCAATATATTGCTGCTGTACAGGGTAGTACATTTTTACGGACTGTTCTACTGCAAATTTTTATTTTCTAGGTGATTGCTACTGTACAGGGCACTGCTAACACACACAAATGTGAAAAATCTATAGCAGCACAGAAACCTAACTGAGTTCTCTGACCAATACAATGAATATATTACGAGTACTCCTAATGTAAAAATGCAGTAGAGGAGACCCATGAGTGTAATGTTACTACAAACCACTTAAAAATAGCTGGAAATCCCTTGATGAAGGTAATTTCAAGACAGTGTTAAACAGCAGTAAGAATGACAGGCAGGGCATTTTTTTAAAAAAAAAAGTGAAATGCGCACATAAAATCAGGAAACAGTAGCAATCACTCAAAATAACAAGTCTGATTTAGCAATCATAGGTACTTAAATTTGCCTGGATGGCAATGCATAACGTAAAATATTCTGGAATGCAGGCTAGGACTCCAAACTTTGCTGAGCTCCTGGAAACTGAGCAGGAGACAATTTGTAGTAAAGGAGGTTTACTCCAGAGCAATACTGGTTTGCTGGTTGGGTGCTTAGCATCATGAATCTATGGAAAACAATGAGTGGGAAGAGTACATAAGAACTTATACAACAGTCTATAGCAATGAAAGAGGGGAAGGGGAGGGCATTTGGAAATCAGATTATCATAACGGGTGGAGCCCAGAGACACAACCTTATAAAACAACAACAGCAAAAGGGTGGGAGGATTAGGTAGAACGTTCACACTAGCTAGAGAAGCTTCCAATTAAATAAAGGTAATTTTGGAGCTCTTTCAGAAATTTTAGCTTAATGTATTAGTGGATGATGGGGCAGACACAAAATGTAACTTTAAGCAGGTAAATGATAATCAGAACATAAAATCAGTGAAGTACAAACTGGAGCAAAGACAATTCTCTCACTATTGACCTTCTACTACAGTTTAAGGCACCAGACAATGCAGAAATTTACCAGTAACACTGTTTTTAAAAAAATGCAGTAATAAATGATTAAGACACATGTCTGGCAGTAAACGGTTCTGCCACAACTGTGAACAAAACTACAAGACAATGGCCCAGCAAGGTTTAAAATACAAACCAATAGCTTTTACAAAAAATTCTACTTGTGGAAATAGAAGTGCAGAATAATGCAAAAACACAGCCTTCCCACAACTGCTAATTAAAATACAAGGCTAAGGTCCCAGAACAACTTAAAACATGGAAACAGATGGAACAGACCAGAAGAGTACTTGGGACTAAGGTTGCAGAACAAACTTAAATATTTAATCAGAATTGAAATAATTAAAATATTTTAACTAGTTCTCTCTTTTTTTTAAATCTAGTTACTCACAGTTCCAGGCCTCTCCAGGTCTTGGATAAAAGTTACTGGGTAGGGGTAGCTGTTTGTGGAAATAGACTAGCTAGAGAGCCATCCAATCAAATAAAGGTAATACTGGAGCTCTTTCAGAATCTTTTGCTTAATATGTTAGTGGGGGATGGGGCAGACGCAGAACGCAACTTTAAACAGGTAAATGATAATCAGAACACAAAATCAGTGAAGTACAAACTGGAGCAGAGACACTTCTCTAACTATTGACCTTCTACTACAGTTTAAGGCACCAGACGGTGCAGAAATTTAAAACTGCAATAATAAATTACTAAAACTCAAAATCTGGCAGAAGTACAAAGTTCTGCTACAACTGTGAATTAATACTACAAGTCTATGGCACGACAGGGTTTAAAATACAAACAGCTTTTACAAGAAATTCTACTTGTGGAAACAATTGCAGAATAATGCAGAAACACAATTTTTCAGAAGTTCTAATTAAAATACAAAACTAAGGTCCCAGAACAAACTAAAAGTGCAAACTAATGGAACAGAGCAGAAAAGTACAAAGTAGTAGCACCACACAGGTCACTACAAGTGCAACGTACGTATTTAAGCCAAATTAAAATAACTAAAATAATTTAATTCTCTTTTCATTTTTTTGAAAAGTTACTTAACTCACAGTTCCACACCTTTCCCAGTCTCCCTTGAAAAGAGACTACTAGCTTGGTGGGACTAACATAATCAACAAAGGATAAATAGGTAAATAATAAATATGTTTAGTGTTTGTTTACTTATTTCAGTCACATCTCATAGCATTAAAATGCAAATAAAATGAATAAATGGTAATACCTAGTAATACAGTCAGAGTTACTAAGCAGTGATTTTCATGGTCTACAAAACAGTTCATATTTGTTGAATATACTTGCCCAATTAACATGATGTAATAGGCAGTGAATCAGTTAACTGTTAGTACTGTTCTAGATTATTTATGGTAATTGATACCTGGAGGAATGTCTCAACTCTCCTCCAGATCCATGATAGTACTGTTCTAGATTATTTAGGTTTATTAATACTTAGAGGATTGTCACAACTCTCCTCCAGATCCATCATAGTTTCATAGTTTGGTACTAGGCTATCTGCCCTGGGGCATTTATAAGCCTAGCCATAGTGATGTGGCTTTCGCCACCCCATGTAATGGTACAAAAGTGTACAGAATAGATTTAGAATACTGTGCCTCTGTCTAGTAGTGACACAGTGAAGACCCCCTTACATAATAGAATTAGTTTACGGTGCCTCTGTCTAGTAGTGACACAGAGATGACCCCTGGGGTAAACCTACGATCTCCCATCCACTCGTCAAGATTTCTCTTGAAGAGAGTCAGTGAGGGGCTCTGCCTAACATGAACTGGGATTCTGTTCCAGAGTATGGGAAGCCTCTGAGTTATGAATCTGTCCCTCCAGCATGTCCTATTCATATTTGTGCTGAGGTTCAAATCTTTAGCTCTCGTGGTTCTGATGGATTTGGATTTTTTGAGGTGGAGCATGTCCATCAATTCCTGATTGGACATGGCCTTGTACATTAGGCACAGATCACCTCTGAGTAGGCGGTATGCTACTGTACAGAGTTGGAGTTTCTTTAGTCTGGCAGCATATGACATATGTTGGAGACCCTTGATCCTCTTGGTGAGGTACTTTTGGGGTCTCTCTAGCTGTTGCAAGTGCCGGGTGAGGTACATACCAAATGGGGCATTGTACTCAATCATGGGCCTGATAAGGGAGGAGTACAGGGGCACAATGACCTCCTTTGATCTGGATGTGAATCCCTTCATGATAAGGTGGGCAAGGTAGAAAGTCTTTCTAACCAATTTGGCAACGTGGGTGTCAAATGAGAGGTCACTATCGACTTGGGTCCCCAGGTCTCTGATTATTTTTTCCGTACTCAGTGGGTTACCGCCTATGTGATAATTTGTGGGCACTTTGTTTTTCCCAAAGGGGATGACTATACATTTTTTGGCATTTAGTTTAAGGCCATGACTCCGGCACCAGTTGTCCATTTCAGTGAGGCCTTTCTGTAGGATGTATGTGTCAGCTGGTGTATCGACTATAGCACCTAGTTTGTAGTCATCTGCGAACTTTGTCAGCCACAGCCCTCCCATGTTTGCTTTCACATCTGAGAAATAAATGCTGAACAAGAGGGGTCCCAGGACAGAGCCCTGTGGGACACCACTTGTCACTGGCTTTGAGTCTGACTTGGCTCCAGCGATTTTGACTTCATGGGTTCTATCCTTTAGCCAGTTTGCCACCCATCTTGTGACATATGGATTTACATTTAAGCTGTTGAGCTTGTCTATGATGCCAGAGTGGGGTATTGTGTCGAAAGCTTTAGCCAAGTCCAGGTAGGCTGTATGGACTGCTTTGCCCTCGTCAATGGCTTTAGTGACTGTTTTGAAAAAGTCAACCAGGTTTAAAAGGCAGGATCTGCCTTTTACAATGCCAAACTGGGTGGGATCAAGTGTCTGTATGTCCCCAATGTCTCTGTTTATTAGTTCCATAATGATTCTTTCCATAGCTTTGCAGACCAGGCTGGTTAAGCTTATGGGGTGGTAGTTACCAGGGTCAGTAGAGGTGCCTCCTTTGTGGAGTGGGACTACTGTTGCTGTACGCCAGTTTTCAGGTACATATCCTGTAATAAGGCTAAGGTTAAATAGCATTTTTATGTGCGGGTTTAGCTCCTCTTGGACCCGGGATACTGTCAGGTCCCATTGATGCTGTGTTTTTAGCTTTGCTGAGGGCGGTTCTCACCTGGACATCTGAGATGACAGGGAGGTTACATTCAGCTGGGATAAGTATTTCCTCTTTTGGGGGTGAGGGAGGGGAGAAATTTTCACTGAACCTGTCTGCCAGAATGTTGGCAATATCTGTGGGTTCAGTGTATTTTTTGTCATTGTGAACTAACTCTGAACATATCTGAGGGTTTCCGCCCAGGTTTATAACATAGCTGAAGAAGGCCTTGTCGTTATCTTTAGTGTCCATAGCGATTTTTCTCTCAAAGTTCGCCTTGGATGTTTTTATGAGAGAACATAGCTTTCTACTAGTGCTGATCAGAGATGCCTTGTCTTTATGGGATTTTGCTCTGTCGTGCAGTAGCTTCCTTCTTTTGTTATACAATTTGTTTATGGCTGGGGTCCACCAGACAGGACGCCTGCCCTTGGTGGAGAGGGTCTTTGTTTTATTTGGGATTGCATGATCCATGCATTCTTGGAGATGTCTGTAGAAGGCATTTGTGAAGGATTCTGCATTGTGGGATGTGGTTTCCACTGTCCCAGTGGGCTTAAAGGATACCATCTCAGTTTTAAGAAGTGTAAAGTCGGCTTTTGAGAAGTTTTTCACTGTAGTCTTTTGTGTTGGGGGTGGAGGTGGGATATGTATATCCAGGGTGATTAGTTTGTGGTCAGATCTCACTAGTGAAGGGTATACTTCAGGTGTGGAGCACTTTGTCCCCATGTTTGTGATGATCAGGTTTAGTATATTATCTCCCCTTGTGGGAGAGGTGACTAGCTGTTCCATTGCATTTGAATTTATGAATTCCAGGAACCTTTGGGCTAGGGTGTTTGGGCTAGAATAATGCACCCAGTCTATGTTAGGGTAGTTGAAGTCTCCCAATATGATGGTGTTTGGTGAGACATTCATATCCTCCAATGTCTTCAGGAAGGCTGAGTGGGGTTCCTGAGATTGGGAGGGTGGTCTGTAACATGCTACCAGTTGTATAGCAGTTTTGCCTACGGTTAGTTGCACCTGGATGGTCTCTGATGCTTCATGTGTTGCCACTAACCTGGAGGTGTGGGTGTCCTTGATGAATATGGACACTCCCCCTCCCTTTTTGGTTTGGCCTGAGTTTTGGGGCCGAAAAGCATGATACGAGGTATAGCCTGGTAGCACTGGGGTGCTCTCAGGAGCCTTGAACCAGGTTTCAGTTACTGCACAGACATCGATGTCCTCCATACTGAGGAGTGCTTCAAGAGCCTGCATCTTGAGATTTACACTTCTGGCATTGAGCAGCATTACCCTTAATTTTTTTCCATTTTTGTTTTCTAAGGAGGTGGGTTTGTCTTTTGAGCTTTGCCTAAAAAAGGCACTATGGGGGAGGCAAGAGCCTTAGCCAATACCCGGAAGCCCAGTGGTGACAGATGCAAGCCGTCCCTTGCGAAGCAGCGTGGCTTGTCCAGCATGTCATCCCAAGCAGACAGACATTGGATCCCCCTAAAATGACACCAGTATTTGAGCCAATTATTAAAGTTGGTTATCTTGTCTTTGTATTGTGGCATCATTCTTGGTGAGGGCAAGATGCTGCTCAGGGTCAGGGTCATACCAGCCTGGACTACATAATCAGAGAGCTCCTCTATGTCTCTTTTCATGTAGTCCAGGGAGGTATGTCTCAGGTCATTCATGCCGGCATGGACAATGATGGAGTCATATTTGTACTTGCTTTGGAGTGACCTGAGTGCGTATGTTATGTGGCGGATCCTAGCTCCCGATAAGCAGCTCACCATTACCCTCTCCTTGTTCAGCCTGGTAAGTGGAACGTCAGTGTGTCTGACTATAGAGTCACCTATTACTAGTGTATCAGGCATGGTGTTTGGCCTTAAGGGCTGTGATTGTTTGACACACTGATTTATTGAAGTATGTGATGCATGTGTTATGTTTTGAGGTGGTGGATTTTTGGGTGTCTGCTTTGGGAGCCTCTGTTGTTTTGGTAAGTTTTTTGTTACAGCCTCCGAGTATGTCTTTGTGTTTTTATGTGTTTGGTTTGCAGTTGTGGTAGGTCTATGTGGGACTGGGTTTGGTGTGTGTGTGGTTACCTTCTCCTCCTGTCTGGTCTTGCCAGTCCTGAGTTGAGAGAGTTCAGCCTCCAGTTTGGCTATATAGTTGCATCTCTCACATGTATTTGTGTTTGTTGGGAGGAGGAGAGGGTTGTCTGTGTACATGAGACATAGTTCTGTTCTACATTATTTATGTTAATTGATACTTGGAGGATTGTCACAACTTTCCTCCAGATCCATCATAGTACTGTTCTAGATTATTTATGTTAATTGATACTTGGAGGATTATCGCAACTCTCCTCCAGATCCATCATAGTACTCTTCTAGATTATTTATGTTAATCGATACTTGGAGGATTGTCTCAACTCTCCTCCATATCCATTACAGTACTGTTCTAGATTATTTATGTTAATTGATACTTGGAGGATTGTCTCAACTCTCCTCCAGATCCATCATAGTACTGTTCTAGATTATTTATGTTAATTGATACTTGGAGGATTGTTGCATCTCTCCTCCAGATCCATGATAACATTATTCTAGGTTACTGGGGTGAACAAATTATTGGAGAATTGTGGCAGCAATGCCCTAGAGCCATGATCATACCATTAATACATGTCAGTAGTTAACACTTGGCTAACTAGCAGAAAATGCTAACTATTGTTCAAGTATTAAGCAGTATACATTATTTACCTTATCTGCATTGTTTGAGGGAGAGATGCTGACAATTGATTGCCATCTGAAAGGCAATTTTAAGCCTACACAACAATATGAGGCCAGTATCAAACCCTGTGCCTAGGAGTTGAAGATCTTAACAATTATGAAAAACCCACACCTCAGACTTGGGTGAAGGGCAGGAGGGTAAATGATTGCAAGGTTCATAAGTGTGTACTAGGTTAATGACCACTAGGGTCTTTTTAAGCCTAACTATGGATCCCAAATTTCTGACAAGTTCTTGTACCCTTGATAAGTGTAATCAGGGACTTGGGAGATGAAACATTTACAAGCAGGGGCCTGGGAAATGAAACATTTACAGGCTGCCTGTGTCCTTTAGAGCAGCAGTCTCCAACCTCTTTTCCACCAAGGACCGGTTTCATGTAAGACAATTTTCTACAGACCGGACATTGCATGCACAGAAAAATAAAGCATAATAAAGTGCATAATAAATACAAGTCACCACAACGCAGAATCGATGGGAGCCCTGAGCTTGTTTCTCTGCAACAAGACGGTCCCATGTAGGGGTAATGGGAGACAGTGACACTCAGTGTGTTCCTTATTTCCAGTCTACTCCGTAATTTCAATTTGGTTGATGTCATTACAGAAAACACCGCTTCACAAAGATAGGATGTTGGAAATGGAAGCAAGGTTTTCAGTGCTTATTCAAGCAACTTGCTAAGTTTATAAGAGCAATGTTTAAAATCTGTCCCTTTTATTTGTGGCTCTGCTCAAATTTATTGTGCGAGAAGTTGAGAGGTATGGTCGAGAGGTATGCAGACCTAATGGAAACCTTTTTCTGAATCTAGCAACTTTCTAAGTTTGTAAGAGCAATATTTAAAATCTGTCCCTATTATTTGTGGCTCTATCCAGATTTATTGTGTGAGAAGTTGAGCGGCATGGTCGAGAGGTATGCAAACCACTTAATAATTGATGCTGTTGCACCTGCTAGGGATTGCTGTCACTCTTCACACACTCTCTCTCTCTCTCTGTCTCTCTCTCACACACACACACACACACACACACACACACACACACACACACACACACACACACACACACACACACAGACTTTTTTCGGTTTCATTTATTTTTATTTTATACTTGCTAAACTGCAAAAGTGCTTCTTAGTGAGTGTAAAATAATGGCTCGATCAATCTTATTCTTCACTCTCTGTCATACACAAATACACAGTCTCTTCTGCTTTCACACACACATACATTCTGCTTTCATGCATGCATTCACTCACACACACAGACAGAAACAAACACACTCACACACATACATACATGCATTCACTTTTTCATTTCATTCCCTGCCTAAAATTTTCTGTGTGGCCTGGTACCAAATGATCCATGGTCTGGTACTGGTCCGCGGCCCGGTGGTTGGGGACCACTTCTTCAGAGACACAGGTGCCAAACCAGGGATGAATTTCCTGTTTCCCATCCATTTGTTGAAGTTACACCTGAGTTGGGTTAGAGAGGAACTCTGATTCACATGGCTGGAGAGCCTGTTCCAGAGAAGGGATAGTCTCTGAGATATGTTCCTGTCTCTCTAGCAGGTCCTATTTATATCACAGGCAAGGTTTAAATCTCTAAAATGGGTAATTCTGCTGCTGCTTCTTTTGCAGATATGCAGGAGGGCCATCAGGATGGGGTCTGACAATACCCTGTATGCTAGGTATAGATCTCCCTTCAACAGCCTGTAGGAAACAGAATACAGGGAAAGAGCCTTGAGGCGATCTGCATAGGACATTTTCTTTATGCCTTGCATTCTTTTAGTGAAGAATTTCTGTGGACGTTCCAGTTGTTGGATGTGCCTGGTTAGGTACATACCAAAGGGGGCATTGTACTCAATGATAGGTCTGATAAATGCTGAGTACAGTGAATCAATGACCTCCTAAGACCTCAGTGCCATACCTTTGTTTATAAGTTGCACAACACAGAGTGATTTCTTCACTACTGTAGACAAGTAATGGTCAAAAGACAGAATACTGTCTATGTGTGTCCCCAAGTCCACGACTACTGTGATGAATAACAGAAAAGGCATGGTCAGATGTAGTATCTCAGACAAGACAGAAGTGCATAGGATTTTAGTTTTGAGGAGAACTGGGAAATACAGGTGTTGTTCAACATTCCAGCAGTGTAAAGAATAAGAAATCATATCCTTCACAGACTGGAATCCAGTTTGCTTGTGAAAGGGTGAGTCAGTTGTGTTTGTATGATGGGAAGATAGAATGAATCTGAAAATACAGTTAGAGAGTGTTTTCAAGTCAACTATTTTATTTTTGGAGAAACAGGCGCGTAGAGGTAAACTTTATTTTAACTGAAGCTGAAAGATGTCTTTACCAGTGGAAGCCCTGCCTTCCGGAGGTCAGAATTTCAAGATGTGGTAATGAACATTCATAGTTTTATTAATTTTGGATTTAAACAGGTTGATTTAGTTTGTCATACTAGATATTTCGATGAAGAAAAACCTAATTTGTTGAGTTGTTTGGGAGGAGTGCTATGTATAAACTTTAGTCATGTGCAGGTGTCGGAGAATGCAATCTTTGTTTTGGTTAGTTTCCCTTTAGTATTTGTGACAGTTTATTAATATCTGATTCCAGTTGACTACAGATGGTATCTCAGGATGAGGGTGATCTGAAGTGTACAGTGTCATCAATGAACAAGAGGATAATGATAGTCTTGAGTAGAAGGGGAGATCTATAACGGTGGTAAATAGGAGGGGTCAAAGCACAAATCATTTGGGAACTCTATAGTTAATTGTATATGTAGAGGAGAGATCCTGGCCTACCTTTGTGGAGCAGGGTTTGCTTCAGAGACAGCTGTTGAAGCAAGTACACAGAGTGATTTCTTCACACTGGACTGTGCAGTGGTGCAGCGGTAGCGTTGTCGCCTCACAGCAAGAGGTTCTCCGGTTCGATTCTCGGCTGGGGTGCCTTCTGTGTGGAGTCTGCATGTCCTCCCTGCATTCGTGTGGGTTTCCTCCAGGTGCTCCGGTTTCCTCCCACATTACAAAGACATGCGTCTGGAGCATTTCTCCCCGGGACTCCACTGAAAATTGGTTTGTTCCAAGTCGGACTTTCCCGGTTAACAAATGTAAAATAAAATAAAATAAATAAAAGCAATTGTGGCTGAACTAAACATGAAGTTGTGTAGGGATTCTAGGAGAAGGGAGTGCGGGACATTACTGAAAGCCTTAAACAAGTTAACAAAAGGGCACCAGTAAGAAGTCTTTGGTCATCTGATATAAGTATATAGTCAGTGTGGGAGAGAATGGCTGTTTGACTGTTTCTGCCTCTGATAAATTCATGTCAATGACTTGAGAGAAGGCTATATTTGTAAAGGAAGTAAGTTGTTTGATCATAGATTGCCCCGACATCTCAGCAAGCTGCTGAAAAACAGAGATATAGGTTGGCAACTGGACTAGTTTGCAGGAATTTTAATTCTTGAGATTCGGATTATACTGGCTTTGCTCTGTTAGGAGCAAATTAATAATATAACAGACCTGATTAATGATATCGTTTATCACTGATATATTCCATCAGTTCCACCATTATCATGGTTTATTAAGGAGGCTAGCGGTGAAATATTTTTCAAATAAAATGTTGTGAGGTAAGGTTCAACTGTCTGAGGGTATAGCTGAGAGGATAACTGGAGGTAGTGTGGAGTTTGAATAGAAATATTAAGCCAGCATATCTGGAGAAGTTGATAGGAGTTACTGTTAGTTTTGGGGTAGCTGATGGTTTATCTCCTTCCATAGTAATTTGGAGATTGGACGGTCTTCTACTCTATCTTAGTCTGGCAGTTTGCAAGAGGACTGAAGCTCTTAGCTGTTAATGAGTGGTTTCCTATACTGAGGGTACCAGGTTTGTTTCCTTCCTCCTCCACTTGCCTAACTGTGCGACTCTGAGCAAATCATTTTACTAGACAGTGCTCCCAGGCTCCATTGAAAAGGGACAAATGTGTTCAGTGGGCTTACCTGGTCAAGAAATACATAAAAATAAAAATATCAGTAGTAATTACCTTTTCCTCTTTGGGTGACGTTTTTGGTGTCACTTTTAAGCTGAATGCACTGTAGAGGTCTTGTGGAAGACTGGAGTTTTCAGCATGGTCCAGGTAGGGTTTTCTCTATATTGGAAAATGGGAGGGGAATAGTTTATAGCTGGAGTAGTAGGTACATTAGAATAGTGCAAGCTGTGATTAGTTGATTGAGAGAAACAGATCCAGGCAATGCTATTAATTCTTCAGGATAGTTATTTCATCTTAATGCTCATACGATGGGGAAAAAACAGCTGCACTGATATTTCAAAGATATACAACCAGAACTGCATAGCCTCATATGAAAGCTTAAGGATGGCGGAACAAAATGCTGCTGACAGATTGTGGGCAGCTTCAGTGATTACAGAGATATTTCAAGTTGTTTAATAAAACACTGCCAAATTAGTATTTACCATCAACTCATAAAATCCATTTTAAGACCTAGACTCTAATGAGCATGACCGCTGTAAAGATTACTTTACTGAATAATTTGCTATTTACAACTTATTTGAACTGTGATTTTTTTTTTTTTTTTTTTTAAATCTTTTTATTTTATTATCTTATAGACAAACAATACAAACCACAGAAAAAAAACTGTACAAACATCAACAAAAACTATATACAACTATACATTGCCCATATCAATCACAATATATACAACAGATACTAAATTAGGGAGATATAATACAAAAATGAAAGGTGTTTCAGGTTAAAAGACAATCAAAGAATACATTCCAAAAGTTTTCAGAACAGAACTTGTGATTACCTTTATAAAAGAGATACTTTTGTGCCCTAATATGCCTAATTACCAAGTCCTTTAGACCTTCCCATGTTAGTGCGGCTTGGCACTTCCAATGCAATGAGATATAATATTTGATAAATATCCCTTTTAAAAAATTATTTTATACGCAACTCATGATCACCAACAATGCGTATTTAACACCTGCAATCATTAATAAAATTCATCCCAACTCGTCTTCTCTGTGTCCATTTTGTAAGGATCAAGTAGCTGATATATATCACATTTTCTGGAGTTGCAAATATGTGTACAGACTATGGTGTGCCCTTAAAGTTATTCTGGAGAAAATGGGTTACGAAAAATCAACACTCTCTTGGCAATTTGCTTTATTACATATCCCTCCTGATAATATTCCTAAAGCTCAGCTCAAGGTGGTGATTTCAATTGAACTGTGATTTTTTTATATGACTTGGAATGTAGCTACTGAAAGCTACAGTACAAACTGCCAGAGCTCTGCTGGACAGAATTAAATAAACAACATAAACTTGGCCTTGATTGTACAATATTTGGAATGTAAGCATCTATAAACATTTGTGTAAACATCTAGTTTTGTCTTGTTTTTTGTTTTTTTTTTTGGAAATATACATTTTGTGTAACTATTACCTAAACCTGAACCTGAAGCTGCATATTTATGCACAACTGTTCAGAAACAGGAAATCATTTTGTAGTCACACTTAGCTATGCATTTGTCTCAGTCATATTACTTTATCTGTTTGCACTACCATCGGCTCAATTAATCATAGCTGCTCTGCATTTGGCATCCTTTGCCAGAGTTCTAGAGTGTTTCTGCTTTAATTCAAGGCATCCAAGGGCAAAAACAAGAAAATAAATATATTTTAAGATTATTCCGCACTTTTCAACTGTATTTTATCAAATTGCTGCATTATTTCTTTCCTTTTTTACTGTTTTACTGTTTGTGACTGCTTCATTCTCTGCACTTGATTTGTACTGTTCTGATACCTAGATAGCACAGACTAGATTCAGACCTGCTGAATCATGTCTATTACCAATACAGTTGAGCACTAAACCAGCCATCTCACATTAAGAAAGGCTCCCCTGCACTTTTGTGGCAGAAGAGTGTGGCTCCAGCCTTGTCTGAGCTGGGGATTGCTAGAGGAAAGTTCATTGTGTGCTTTCCTACTGGTAGATTAGCTTAAAAGTGTTTACATTTTCCTGTATTTAAGCCTTGCATTTGCGCATTAGGGTGCCCTGTATAGACGCAAATGCCTTGAAACACAGTTTTTCCCTAGACGTCTGTCAGTAGAACCCTCCCAAGCTTCTTTGATGCACTATGGGCAACCCAATTGCGCACTGAGCAGTGTTGCCACACTTATCATCCATAGCCTTCAATAGAACAAGACCCTTTGTTAGTCCTAGTAAAAAATGGTCAAACTAGCCCACTCTCTTCCCTAATAGTATATACACTAAAACGTGCTATAACGGACAGGCAGTTTCCCATCATTTCTCTGGCCAGCCTAATTGCATGGGCATCCTGGAGTCAATGTAGTAATTGCCTCATGTATACTGACAACAATATACTCCTAAAACAAACAAATACCCAACCAATATGAGAGATGTAATTACACTATGAAATTGGAATCAGTTATCTCATGTAACAACAAACTGGACATCAAACAGGTTGTTAGCACGCACACTACACCTCTCACACAAAATACAGTCACAACACATAAACCAACTAAAGGCACTTGTGACGAACTAGGCAGACCAGAACCAGGCAGAATTGTCAGTATTATTCATAAACTTAAATATAAATAAAAGTGGCAATTCTGCCTGGTTCTTCACAAGTGTCTTTAGTCGTTCCTAGTTACTACACTTTATGTAGGTTGGCACTGGACTGTCCTCAGTTTACTTTTTGGATTGGTCATGGCACATAAACCCACATATGAGTACTCACTAGAAGCCTACCAAAAGATTAGAGACTTCCCAAACGTAAATCAATTGCACACAGTGCTATGCAAATAGCAGCCACTGCACATAATAACACATACACCAGTGTCTCAGCAAATAAGCCTGTAAGGCAAAACATATGAAAACCAAATGTCTTTGTCATAGGCGACTCAATAGTGAGCCACACAGATGTCTTCCTCACCAGGTTGGACAAGGAGAAGGTCACGGTCAGCTGCCTGTTGGGTGCCAGGATCAGTCAAATCACGCATGCAGTCAAATCACTCAACATCAAGTACAGTTATGATTCTGTCATAGTCCATATTGGGGTGAATGACTTGAGATGTACCTCTCTGGTCTATATGAAGAGAGACATGACTGAATTCTCATATTGTGTGTCCCAGGCAGGAATGACCTTAGCCCTAAGCACCATTCTACCCTTACCCAGAATGATGTCACAATATAAACAAAAAATTATAAATTTCAGCAATTGGCTTAGCTTCTGCTGTCAGTCCAGGGGGATAAAGTATCTATCAGCCTAGGAAGTCATGGTCAACAGGACATGCTGATTTGCCAGAGATGGTCTGCACCTATCTCCTCTAGGCTTTTGTATACTGGTAAAAGCACTTGCCATCCCCATAGTGCCTTTTTTAGGCAATGTCAAAACAACATTTCCAAAATCCACTCGAGACAAACTCAAGGTTCTGCTGCTCAGTGTTTGAAGTCTAAACATGAGGTTGCACTCCCCGGAAGCACTCCTCACCTTAGAGGATGCAGATGTCTGTGCAGTCACTGACACATGGTTCAAGACCATGCAAGGCTACAATAACTTCCACACGTTCAGACCTCAAAATGAGTGTGAAAGAACCAAAAGTAGAGATATACCCATCTTCATTAAAGCCAAGTACACCTCAAGAATGGTCAAACAGTATGACTCTCTTGAACTATTCCATGTCCAATTAACTATAGGCAAAATACCCTACCACATCATTGCTAGCTATAGGTTCCCCAGTATGAACCAAGAAAAGCACACTGCCTGCCTGGACTTACTGGAGTCACTCGCCATACAGCCCAACACCTTAGTCATAGCAGATTTCAACTATCCTTCCATCGACTAGGTGACATACAGAAGCACAAACATGCTTGCCCAGAGGTTCCTGAACATTGTTGATACATATGCTCTGGAACAGATATTCTGCACCTCCACTCGGGGCTCAAATGTCTTAAGCATAGTACTCGCCAACATGGAGTGTTGCTGCACTCCACCTTATGTGATGCCCTCCCTGGCAAGGTTGGACTATTAATTAGTCTCTTTCAAAGTAACTATTGGACCTGACACCCCCACAGGGGCATAAAAACTGAAAAACTTTTCCAAAGCAAACTGCAGCCTACTAAGTGATAGTATAAAAAGTTTTATACCTCCCCAATCACAGAAAACAATGACTCCTATGCAAAGATTTACCCAAATGCCCTGTACAAGCACTTAAACAACAGTACAGACTCAATAATAAAACAAAAAGTGATAGCACAAGAGCAAAACAATGAAGAGGTAAATCACAGCAACACAAAGTCCCATAAACAAAATCTCTCCAAACTCTCTGAACTCGAAGTAAACGAAGTCAAATCTGATAAAAAATGTATATAAATTTATTGCAATAACAGGTTAGCGCTTTCGCTAAATAGCTTCCTCAGACCTTAAAACAAGAGATTTTCACAAGAATTTAAATACTCTACTTGGCGGGAATACCAAGAACTCTTCTTAAAGTAACATACATACACATAACATTTACTTCAAAGAGTAAACCAAGTAGACATTTGATAGTTCATAAAAACAATAAAATACAATATCAAAATATATATACTCATGGTGAATCAATATTTAAAAACTCTATATACTATAAAATCTAATATGTAAGCACAAAATTGAAAAACCAATAGAAATAAAAAACCTTAAGAGACTTCAAGTCATTTATTCGCAGTTTGTCATTAAGGATTGAGTTTAAGGGTAATATTACCATACCTTGTACCTCCCACAGGAAACCTAGCACCTATATACCTCAGACACACCCTCTAGTGGCAGCTTATAGTAAGCTTGTTGAAGATGATCTGTATCAAATGAGGGGACAAAAAGAACATCATATGAAGGGCAAACAGAACCTTAATTTTAAACAGCGGAGGGCATTGCTCAATTTACGTCATAATCAAGATATTACAATTAGACCCGCTGACAAGGGTGGAGGCGTTGTCATTTTGGATACACCCAGATATCAAGAAGATATGTTTGTAATGTTAGGTGATAGAAAATTTTATGAACCCATTTCATTAGAGGCAGTGGATTTTATGGTTAATAGGATCGATTTTATGTTAAGTGATCTGCATAAGAATGAAACTATAGATCTTGAATTATTCAATTTCTTGCGGGTTCAACATCCATTAATACCGACTATACAGGGCCTCCCCAAGATTCACAAAGATAGGACTCATCCACCACTGAGACCGATTGTTGCGGGGAGGGGTTGGTCCACTGAACCACTATCCATTTATGTAGAAAGTAAATTGAGACCAGTCGTTGATGCCAATATATACTTCCTGAGGGACACCAAACAATTTTTATTGGATTTATATCATTTTACTACTACTGATACCCCTGTAGAGATTTGTATGTTCATAACTATGGATGTTCAATCTCTCTTTACCATTATTCTCAATACAGAAGGTATTGACATGGTAGGTAGTTATCTTAGAAGATCATCAGGGTATTCTAACATTGAGATAGACCTCATTTTGACATTTTTAGAAGTCATCTTAGAATCTAATATTTTTTATTTCACAGACCAGGTTTTCCTTCAGCGGAATGGCGTAGCTATGGGCACATCTTGTGCCAATAGCTATGCCAACCTGGTTATGGCTGAATGGGAAGTCAATCATCTATTCAATAGTGATTTTTATATTAGGTATGTCCCGTTCTATAGACGTTTTGTGGATGACCTGTTCCTTTTATGGACAGGTACATCAGCTGAACTGAATATTTTCATGAATGAGATTAATACTGCCATTGATTTTCTTTGTTTTACAGTTGAATACTCTGAAGTTAAAATTCCGTTTTTAGATATTTTTGTGGAAAGATTTGCCAATGGGATGATTAATACAGGAGTATATCGGAAACCCTGTCATAAAAATACTTTGTTACATCACCATAGCATGCACCCTGGCTATGTGTATTGGAACATAGTTCGAGGACAAGCCCTGCGGGTTTCGAGGTACACTCCATCCGACTTTGAGTGCAATTTAGGACTCGAGGAACTTGAAGATAGGCTGAGGGCACGTTGTTATAGTCTATCTGATCTTAGTATAGGAATGACTGACATTATTGGTTCAAGAACCAATATAGCTGCACCATATTTTTCTTCAGCTGGTTCCATTAACTTTTTTACTGGTGATATTGATTCCACTAATGTAATTAGCACTAATGATAGGACCAATGGAATCAGTGATATGCCTATTTTTCCTTTATATTATACAAAAGACATTGGGTCTATAAAGGATGTTATAACAACACATTGGCATATTTTATCAGTTGATCCTATGGTCAGAGAAGCAATTGGCGAAAGACCAAAATTTACATATAAGAACAAAATGAACCTTAAGAGGTTATTGTGCTATCCCAAGCACACATATCAGGATGGATATGCAGGTCTAGCATGTACCACACCATGTAACAATTGCAATTTTTGTCCCTACATTGATATAGATCCTACATTTATACATCTATCAGGTCTAGGTGATTTTACCTTCCGAGCTCATGGGAATTGTATGACCACAGATGTTGTTTATATGGCATCTTGTATAGGTTGTTCCGCATTCTATATTGGAAAAACCAATAGATGTCTTAGAGATAGAATGCGTGAACACCTTTACCACATCAGGATAGGCAGTATCCACAATGCCCTAGCAAAGCATGTTCTTGATAGAGGCAATGGACATTCCTTTAGTTTTAAAATAGTTGAGATGGTGTATAGAACTATTAGAGGTGGGGATATCAAAACCTATACTGAAGCCAGGGAAACAAATTGGATCATGAAGCTCAGATCTGATATGCCACCTGGACTTAATGGAAAGGTTCCGATACAACCATTCCTGAGAATGAGGAAGTTAAGACATTAATTTATTCTTAGGTTGTATAATTAAAAGTATACATAGGACTGGAGGACTTTTTACCTGTCCATGTGAATGTTTGCTCATACACTTGTTATATATATATATCTAATCCTGAGTTTTTTATTTCTATTGGTTTTTCAATTTTGTGCTTACATATTAGATTTTATAGTATATAGAGTTTATAAATATTGATTCACCATGAGTATATATATTTTGATATTGTATTTTACTGTTTTTATGAACTATCAAATGTCTACTTGGTTTACTCTTTGAAGTAAATGTTATGTGTATGTATGTCACTTTAAGAAGAGTTCATGGTATTCCCGCCAAGTAGAGTATTTAAATTCTTGTGAAAATCTATTGTTTTAAGGTCTGAGGAAGCTATTTAGCGAAAGCGCTAACCTGTTATTGCAATAAATTTATATACATTTTTTATCAGATTTGACTTCGTTTACTTCGAGTTCAGAGAGTTTGGAGAGATTTTGTTTATGGGACTTTGTGTTGCCGTGATTTACCTCTTCATTGTTTTGCTCTTGTGCTATCACTTTTTGTTTTATTACTTCGATTTGGCTTGCTGCACTAGAGCATTTACTCCAAGCGACTCCACAACTTGTTTTAACAGTACAGACTCAGCTGTACCTGACCAAATCAAAACCAGGTCTTCCCGAAAAAACAACCCACCCTGGTGGACTTCAAGTATAAACAGGTTATATAACAAGAGGAAGAAACTGGTGTCCAAAACAAGAGGGGGCTGACTCAGCAGAGGAAGAACAAGCAAATCAGGAATCTTGTAAAGTCCTCTAAAGCTAAATATGAAGCTAAAATAGCATCCCTAGATAAAGATAGTCATAAAGCATTCCTTAACTACATCCGTAATTTAAAAGGTGATGCCCACCTATGTGCTGACCTGGTAGTAACCAGTACCACTCATACTATACCAGAGGAAACTGCCAACCTGCTAGCTGACAGAGCTGGTGCAAACATCAACCCCCCTCTCCCCATCAGCCATACCCCAAGGCATACTTGACACCAGTCTTTCGCCTAGTATCTCTAGAGATCAGGTCATATCTGCACTTTCCAAAGCCAAAAACAAGGCCTCAATGGGACCAGATAACATTCCAAGTTGCTTACTAAGCAATCTAAAACAGGACCTCATGGACCCACTTGCCATTCTCTTTAACCATAGACTAAGAAATGACTTTGTTCCAGCAGAGTAGAGAACAGCAACAGTAATCCCCTTGCACAAAAGGGGGCATCAACCAACCCTGGGAACTATAGACCCATAAGTCTAACCAGCCTCATCTGCAAGGCCATGGAAAGAATCATCATGAACCTTATCAACAAGGACATAGACGACCTTCAAACTGTAGACCCAACCCAATTTGGCCTTGTTAAGGGTAGATCATGCTTATTAAACTTGGTAGACTTATTCAAGAAACTCATCAAAGCCCTGGATGAAAGTAACACAGTGCATACCGCATAACTTGACCTAGTCAAGGCTTTTGACACAAGCCCTCACTCAGGTATCATTACGTCACTAGATGGGTAGCAAACTGTCTCACCGACAAACGCATACTGTCAAAGCTGGGGATTCCACCTCCACCAGTAGACCCATCATCAGTGGCATACCACAGGGATCTGTACTGGGCCTTTTATTGTTGGATTCTATTTCTCAAATGTCCAGGCTAAAGTAGATGGCCTTTGGCTTACCAAGTTTGCTGATGATTGCAAATTAGCTGCAATCACTGAGTCCCCCAAAGATGATAACATATTGCAGGACGAGCTAACACAGACAAATGATTGGTGCCAAAGCCATGGTCTAAAACTAAATGCAAAGAAGTGTATTATTATCCCCTTTGGCAAATCTGAATTCCCTACTAATTACAGAATTGACAGCAGCCCCCCACCCCACCCTCCAAGTTCAAACCCAGTGGTGCAAGATCTGGGAATTACAGGTAGATAGCAATCTGAACTTCGACCTCTAAGTTTCCATAGTGGTAAGGAAAGCATTCTACTTTGCGCATCTCATAAGTAAGGGCATCGTATCACATCCAGGTCTAAGGATGTTATAACTCCACTATACTCGACACTTATCAGGCCATTAGTTGAGTACAATGCTCCCTTCTGCATGTACCTTACCAGACACCTGCAGCAGCTGGACAGACCACAGAGGTTTCTCACCAAGAAAATATAGGGCCTCTAACCCATGACTTACATGGATAGACTGAAAGCCCTGTCACTGTACAGGCTACTGAGGGGTGACTTGTGCCTGGCCTATAGGGCAGTCTCTGACCTTGCCCTGATGGAAATGCTGCACATCCGAAAGTCAAATAGCAAATGTCATTTGCTCTAGGGATCTTAACCTAGTATGTGACATTAACAGAACATGCTGGAGAGGCAGATATATCTCCCAGAGAGTGGCATTCCTCTGGAATAAGCTCCCACTTCATGTGAAGCAGACTCCTCAATGACCCTATTCAAGAGCAACCTAGACAAATGGATAAGAGACTGCCGCAAATTCACCCTGGGGGTGGCATCCATGTCCCTCATGGACAGGGGCAGTCAGTGTTGATCATAGACTCACCCTGTGAATTACATTCCTCTAACAAGTGCAATTAGGGAAACTCAAGATTAACAACATAGACTCGCTTTGTGAATTGTGTCCTGCTAATCAAGGACAATTGGGGCAACTCGGGATTAACATGGCTTGGCTTGTAAGGATTCCTGAGCCGATAGCTAGTAACCTCCTATGAACCTACGAACATATGAGTCAGGACAGAAAAGGGTCTCTTGGCCAGGACCTACCCAATAAGCAAAGAAATAAATATAGGGAACTGAATATCAGGCTCTCATAAGGAATACTAAAATTAATTTCATAACCTACACAACATCCTTCCTCTTCACAATCATTTTAGTTAGTACCATATTGCTCAGGTACTTAAATATAATTTCAGAAACAGTAGTGCTTTGGAAATAGCACACAACTTCTCTAATCACTTTAATAGTACAGTTTAGGAGATTCCTGATAATGCAGCATTAGCTTTAACAATCTTTAGGAAATCGTCCTGACACAAGTTCCTCTTTTCTTTTGATGGAAGTGAGTTATTCACAAAATTGCAATGCTAAATAATGTATTTAAAATATATTGAATGCAAAAGTCATTGAAAAGTGGAGTTTCTCAGCAATGGAGAGATTGGGAATATACCTTTCCTCACAGTTCTTACTTCAGAGATATTAAAGTTGGTATTTATGAAGTTGGAGGGGGTGAATCACTGCAAATGCCTCGCCTCCTGCAAAAAATATAGCAGTGGTGTTTGGAGTTTGTTGGTGTGTGTGTGTGTGTGTGTGTGTGTGTGTGTGTGTGTGTGTGTGTGTGTGTGTGTGTGTGTGAGTGTCTGTGTGAATTGCAGTTATAATATAAAGTGCTTGTATATGTACCTGTCAACTATATGTGCAGTCTTTAGGGCAAATGCTACAATATCTGACGGGCTGTCTTTGCTATTTCTTTTTTTGTTTCATTCACTTAAATTGTAATAATTCTGAATTTAGACAATTCAACACATATATAACTCTCTCTCCCTCTCTCTCTTTACACACACACACACATATATATATATATATATATATATATATATATATATATATATATATATATATATATATATATGGTTTATATATGGTTTACAATTAAAAAGTAAAAAATTAAAATAAAAAACAGTATTAAAAACCAAACTATTAAATCGAAAAATATAAATACCGAGTACTATTAATGCCGAAAACTGTACAGAAATGTCGAAAACATCGAATGTGACATTTTCGGCAATATGCAGCAATCCTAATCCAATTCGTGAAATTCATAAGTAATCATACGTGTTTCCATCCACAAATGAAGAGTATAGCAATAACTAACAGCTATAACTCAAAGAAAGGTGTAACACATACATGTAAAGCAATACTGTAGTAATTAAATTAAATCCACGTCCTAGTAAGTGTTGCTGTAATGCATGTCCCATACACACAATGTACCAGACTATTAACAGATGCTACACACCGATGGTGGGCACTACAAATCCTCCAGCCAATGTGATTAAAATGAGCAGTGATGCGCCATTAACTGAACAAACCCCAAAGGTGTAAACTCATCACATTTAGCTAATAAACGTTGAATCATATGCTCCTTATCTGTAAATCTATGTTTCTTGGGTGAGGAAGGAACACAGCATAACAACTTCTGTTTCAAGTCTTCCAAATGGTTCAGCTCTAGGCATATAGCATGTAAAACATCAGTGATATACAAGTCCTTCTTCCCTAGTAAACTCCTTAATCTATGGTGCCAGCCTTCTACAGCATTCTGGCTCCTTGGGTAGCCCATAGTGCAAGTATCTGACTGATTCCAGAAAGACATATCAAAGAAAGGGGGTTGTCTTCCAGAGGTACTGCCATGCATGCCATACCATCTAGGATGGCCTAAAATGTATTTTTTCCTGAAAAAATCACATAAGTTTGTACCCCTATCACCCAAAGCCTCAATAGATGTTAATGTTTCTAATATGTGTTCGGTACGTATGAATGCCAGAGCAAGAATCTGTTTACATAGAAGGGCAAACTGTGTGTCAGTACCATACACTTGAGTTAAATTGAGCTTCTGTATCTGCCTCCACAGAATCTGGCACAGGTGAAACCAGCAACCTTTTGCCGTACTGTTAGGAAGGTGCTTCACAATGCTATTCACTGCCCCTTTTTCAAAATCACTTAGAACCATTTTGGGCCTTAATTGCAGTTGGAATTCCTCACATATGGACAGCAAAGTAGCCCAAAACTGATCATAATCACATTTGGTAGGGAGAATGCCATACACAACAATTGCAACTTTATTGGTTGCATTACCGTCCAAACTACAATGTACAGAGTAAACCTGCTTGCATTCTCGAGTGCTAATAGGAAAGGTACCATCCACCAAAATATATTCTGAATTACATAGCACAGCAAGATTACTCTCTGTTGTCATAATAACTACATCATTGGTATGGCTCCTTAAGGCACTGTGTTTAATAATGAACTGGCCCTGCTTCACAGGTACCATGCCTGGGCTGAGATCCTTCAGACTAGCGAGGTCCACTCTAGGATGTGTACTGTTCCTACGCCTCACTCTACAGACACATTGTTTTAGTGCATCGCTATTGGTCATGGTAGTGACTACATCAGTGGGCATGCTTGCTAGAACCTCTGACATAATCCTACACGGTCCTCTAATGTCTGCTCAGCTCTCCTTTTAATTGTCTCACGGACCTTTGTCTGTTCTACCATGGAAATGTCCTATGCTTTTCAGCAGTTTCTCTCCACTATCACATTTTTCAGTTATGCACAGGCCCTTACACTTTTGCTTAGATTTCTGTGTACAACACCAATCATTTTTCTCTAATGTTTTCTTCTCCATATAGTACTGGTAACCATCTATGCATAGTATTGACTGTCTCTTTTGAGATATTACTGTGCCTTAGCTAGTGCCAATTACTCCAGGAAAACTCAATGCATGCTGCTCAGCCATCTTATCTTAGCACACCTATAAGTCAATCACAATTTCAAGATTACTAACATATTTATGCACTACACGAGGATAACTACAATCTCCCTATACTGTCAACATGCTGTCATAGCTCTACATGCATAACAGTCTCACACGTTATATAACGCTCAATGACATAGGTATGAGCTAGCTGCACTGCAAAAACACCATGTAACCATCGCCATACCCTTCTACAACCTCACACTTCAAAACAACAATACTATCACTTATACATGAAGATACTTTCAGTACTATATAACATATGCAGTTGCATTTTAAAAATTCAGGACATAGTAGACTTTAGAACTTTTACAACAATATAAACGGTTAATGCACATTTTAAATCATAATGTAGATTACATGTCGACATTCAGCTAAACTTAGCAGGCATATCATCCAAAATACTATTAATTATAACAGCAATATAATGACAGTTACTGTACACCTGTCTAGTAAGATACAAATGCTACTCTAGACACATACTGAAATGCAGATATGTAAAGTGATATAAATGTCACTCTGGATTTCAATTGCATACTACAATTACATAGACAGCTCTAACATTAATTGTACACTTTACCTGTCAGGCTTTAGTGATACTACAACAAAGCTGTCCTGTCCTATTCTAATACACCTGTGCCAGCAGCATTACTATGTTCCATACTTACTCTTCCTAGGCATTCCTTACTGTTAAATAGCCTATATTCGAACATCGTCTGTCAACAAATTCCAAAAGTCCACTTTATTCCACGGTGTAAACTCCCAAACTATGCTTACGTCAGCTACTATCCCTTCCTCGCATCACTCCGTTATGCAGCACCTCCTATATGAATCTACATCACGTGACAGACAAGAATGTATCACATCTGTTTTGTCTTCATCTCAGAATGACGGCTTCCCTTGTGCAATGTTCATATGTGCGACAGGAACGGTTATACAGTAATATGTCATTCGAAATTATGAACAGCCATAAACAAACAGGTTCAAAATAGTGTAATTCGAACGCATGGTTGCCAGTTAAGTTATCGGCAGCATTTTAATAGTAAACCTATCTATATATATATATATATATATAGATATATATAGCTAAATATATATATATATATATATATATATATATATATATATATATGTGTGTGTGTGTGTGTGTGTATAGGATGACACTTAGAAGGTCGAGGTGGGTTCGGTCGAACCCACTTCAGTCGACGTCGGGAGGCCGAACGGCGACAATGTCGAACCCGACATTGTCAAAATACGAATGCCACCCTCATCTTTAACCATGTTAAAGCCTGTACCTGGGTTTACTGCGATTCATATTTCGACAATGTCGGAATTTGACATTGTCGGTTTTGTGGAAAGGGGTCGGTAATACCATCATTTGATGGTGTCAGGTTCAACCTTCTGATGGTAAACCATATATATATATATATTTATATATATATATATATATATATATATATATATATATATATATATATATCTATATCTATATATATATATATATATATATATATATATATATATCTATATATCTATATATATAGATATATATATATATATATATATATATATATATATATATACTTGTTCGTATGCATATGTGTGTGTATTTAATCTATATAACTAGCTCTCTCTCTCTCTCTCTCTCTATATATATATATATATATATATATATATATATATATATGCATGTGTATAGACATATATATATATATATATATATATATATATATATAGGTATGTGTACGTATGCATATGTGTGTGTATTTAATCTATATAACTAGCTCTCTCTCTCTATAGATATATATGTATATATATATGTATATATATATATATATATATATATATATATGTATGTATATATATATATATATATATATATATATATATATACATATATATATATATATATATATATATATATATATATATTTATGTGTGTGTGTGTATGTATATACAGAGCACTCTGCTTTCGCTTGTAAGCAGCCCCCCCCCACCACACACACACACACACACACACACACACACACACACACACACACACACACACACACACCTTCCACTTTCTCTTATTCCCTTCTGTTAGCAAATAGTATCCATAACTGATCAATACTGTGTGTTAATTTAAACTATGACCACAGTAGCCTACTGATACAAGGTTATCCTGTTTTTCCACCTGAGAAATTAAGAAATGACTTACAGTTTCAGAGCAGTCCTTGGTCAATTGTGATTGTTTCTTAACACATACTTGTCTTTGCTTTGTGATTGTTTCCAGCCCCCTCATACGAGCAACTAACAGGGTCTCTACCCACTTCGCTTCCCACCCTGCCCCCTATTCCCTCCCACCCCCAGTGGTCCCACCTTTATTACACTCACAAACCCCTCCAATCTTTCCAATAGCTAACCACAGCACTAACCCAAAACTACCTCCTCTATCTTCCCACTACTATCACACCTCCTCAACTAACATGTACAAGCATACCCTTCCTATGCTCACTGCATGCACTCTCCTTGCATATCTTACATCCTACCAAAGCTCCATCATTCCCTCACTCAACCACTACCACTGTACTACTACTCACACCACCACTCATGTCTCACCCACACTCAGGTCCCCTCCCAGCAGCTCAAGATCCATCCCTATGCACCCCCCACATATTCTACCAACTATATTACTCAAACATGAAGCATCCCTACAACTTAACATAGTAACCCTCCCACCATACCTATTGCCCACAGAGCACAATCATAAAGTTTCCCTTATAAACAAACACATTCAAAAACTGAGAAAACTAATAATCTCATGCATATCAAAACTAGCCCTAAGTGGAGACATCCACCCCAACCCTGGCCCTACCATCTCCAACCCTAGTCCTCATAATCAGACTAGAAACCACAACTTCTCCCATATTACAGCCAATAGAAAGCCAAGTGACTTCCTTCTACTAAGCCTAAATATTAGAAGTATATCCAACAAAGTCCATGAACTCCATGCCACCATAGACTTGTACTCCCCAGATATAGTCATCCTGACAGAAACCTGGCTAAAACCTCACGTTACCAGTGAGCAAATACTCCCTACAGGTTACAGCATACTAAGAGTAGACCGGCTAAACAGAAAAGGAGGTGGTGTAGCTATAATATTTAAACAGCATCTAAACATCCAGATCTTAAAATTATCAGCTCCACAAATAGGCAATGAAGAAATAATATATACCAACCTCAAAATTAACCAAAACAAAACCATTAACATAACTGGATGCTACTTCCCACCTGGCCAAAACATCCCTCCACTAGAAAACCTCCTCAGCTGGTCTACCCACCATCTCCCCCAAGAAACTATCATCTTAGGTGATTTCAATATTGACTGGCAATCCTGTTATGGCAACAATCCAACCCATCATGTACACCTTCATGGCTTCACCCAACTAGTCCAGTCACCAACCAGGATAAATAAAAACTCCAGCAAGCACACTACCCTGGAGTGGATACTAGTCAGTAAGAGCCCCCAGTCATACATAACAGGCTGCTTATCAGATAGCCTCAGTGATCACTCCCCAACATTCCTACTCAAAAAATACCTATACCAAGCTAAACCTGTCATCTTCTGTCAAATACGTAAAAAACTAAACTTTAACCCACTCACATTCATCTCATCCCTCAAAGAATGTAACTGGCATCCTCTAAAGTACCTCAGTCTAGATGATGCAGTTGAATTTTTTAATACTACCTTCCTGAACATCCTTAATTACCATGCCCCCATAAGATTTTCCAGAATCAAAGCACAACCCTCCCCATGGCTACAGAAAACCACTACGTCAGAAATGAAAAACAGGGATAAAGCCTGGGAGCACTGGCGCAAAACCAAAACCCCCTCAGCTAGACAGAAATTCCTAGAACTATGCAATAGAGTCAAAAAGCTAATAAAACAGGACAAATTTCAATACTACCAGTCTGCCCTAGACTACTCACAACACAGCCCCAAACAATTCTGGTCCTCCATAAACTCCATCCTCCACCCAGGTAAAGTCAGTACCCCTCCTCCTAACATCCCTCACTCCTCAGAAAATATTGCTACCTCATTCAACACACACTTCACCCAAACCATACTATCACTAGCTAAACAACACAACCCCCCTTCCCTCCAACCCACACCTTCAACTAGTAATCTCCCCACTGCCTTCTCTTTTTCTCCTGTACCTACCTCCAACATAAAAAAACTCTTAACTAAACTTAAACCCACCAAATTAGCAGCAGACAACCTCCCAAGTGAATACCTACAAATCGCAGCTGATGCTCTGGCCTACCCAGTATCCATCTTGATTAACCGATCTCTGTCAGAAAGTTACGTTCCCACACTATGGAAAGTATCACATATAATTCCCCTCCACAAAGGCGGACCCTCCGCAGAACTAACCAATTACCGCCCCATAGCTATTCTCTCTCCACTCTCCAAAATACTAGAGAGATGCATACACTCTCAGGTCTCAGACTACCTCCTTACTAACAACCTCCTTTCCAGTACTCAGCATGGTTTCCGACCAAGCCATAGCACCACCACTGCCTTACTTTCCTTTACTAACACTATATTTCAGCATAAAAACAATGGCTATCTCTCCTCTGCTACTTTCCTAGACCTATCTAAAGCATTTGACATGGTCCCACACAAACAACTTATCTCTGTCCTCAATAACCTATCCTTCTCACAATCTGTCACCAACTGGTTTCAGAGTTACCTGTCTGACCACCACAATCCGTTGTATGGCAGAATGACATATCTCCCCAACTACCTGTCTCCATAAGGGTTCCCCAAGGATCCATCCTTGGACCCCTACTCTTCTCTGTTTACACCAATAATCTAGCCTCTGCCACCAAACATGGCACACTCATACAATACGCATTTACGCGACCATCATCTGCTCAGCCCAGTCCCTACCCAAACTGCAAAAAGTCACACAGGAAGCCTTTTCCTCTGTTGAAACATGATTATCTGGTGCCCAATTAATACTCAACCCAAACAAAACTAAACTACTCATCTTCCAACTCACCAAACATACTCAAAACAACTCTCACTTTAACATCACAGCAAAAGACAACAACACTATATACCCAACCGAACACACCAAATTGCTAGGAGTGGAAATAGACAATAAACTAATATTTGACATTCACATATCCATGACCATAAAAAAGTCCACAAAAAACTAGGAGCATTATACAGAAATAAGCAATTTCTCACCAAAGCAGCAAAGATTTCAATAGCAAATTCCCACCTTATCTCCACCCTACTTTATGCCTCTCCACTATATACCAACCTAAGGCAATGTGATCTAAACAAGCTAGAGACCTGCTACAACAAAATCGCCAAATTCGCCACAGGGGCATCCTACCGTAGTCACCACTGTCTCTCACTTGCTGAACTGGGCTGGCTTGAACTCCCTCACCTCCTTCAGTGGTATCAACTCTCACTCGCCCACAAACTAGTAAACCATCCACTAAATGTCCCATCCCTCCAGAATCTACTCCAACCCTATCGCACCACCAGACCACTAAGATCCAGCAACAAAAATCACTTGCAGATCACTAAAGCCAATAACTCTGCTGGCGAAGCACTATTTTATTGCACCATAGCCAAGTTATGGAACTCACTCTCACCCACAATTACCTCCATACCATCATGCACCCACTTCAAAACTTTACTAAAAGCGCACCTAAAAACATGCTGGCTATGCCCTTGCAACTCCCACTCTAATATCATCCACCCCATCCAACCACTACCTTTTTTTCCACTCCACTAACTACCTTGATTATAGCAAGCTGAGATGCTCATAAGCCTAGTACTTATTATACAGCAGGAACTTCTCATTGTAACATTTGTTAATGTCTGTTATGTACTTCACAGATAAAGATTCTAGTTGTCTACTGATGTACTATGTTCTTCATCTGTAAATATGTTGTAAGTATTTGATATGTTAAATTGTTAATCGCTATGTAATCCAATGTAACTATTGTCTGTTTATTTTACTGTGGAGCTTTTCCCCCCGGGCCTCCGCTGAAAATGGACCTACGTCCAGTCGGACACTCCCGGTCAACAAATTTAAATAAATAAATTATATATATATATATATATATATATATATATATATATATATATATATATATATATATATAGAGAGAGAGAGAGAGAGAGAGAAAACTTACAGGAAAATATGTGACTGTGACCATAGTTTGGAAAGAGTCTTTCATTATTCCAGTTCAGAAGGGTGGACCCATAAACCACATAAAAAAAAAAAAAATATATATATATATATATATATATAAACTTGTGTCAGTTTTCCCTGACTATAATTTATGAAAAAATTGTACAGAAATAAGCACTGATTTCCTCACTACAAATGGATTTCTGACCTGGTATGGATTTACATTGTGGTCTTCTGGCCTTTTCAGAGGATAAAATACACATAAAATCCTACTACAGTGACAGACTTCATCAGCACAGTTAACACAGCATTCAGAATTGCCACCTTGTAAGCAAAGATCCCACCCTCCTACATAGGCTATGTCCTCATAGACTTAATGGTTCCTAATTGTAGAGTTAAACAAGGGGGAAATATTAGTAAGGACAAGTTCCAGGATATTGTACTCCTTAGTAGGAATGTTTGCTATTTGTTCTAGGTAGTTATGGTAGTTGAAATCATCATCACCATAATCAACACCATTTTTTACATGGTGTCAGGATGTTGCATTAGCTGTTGCCATCTCTCTCAGTTCAAGTCACTGTCTGACGCCTACCTTTTTTGACATTCATGGCTGACTGTGACAGATCTCCTCTCACACAATCCATATCTTTCCTGGGTGCCTTCATTTCCCTTTGCCTTCTTCCTGTCTGCCAAATCTTCTCCACCAGAATTTTTTATGGTGTTTTGAAATGTACATCATACCTTCTTATCCTTTTTATCTTCTTTGAAAGTGTAACTCATGCAGTTGATAGTTGTTACGCAGTGCACCTGTCATTCTTTGACCTGGACAAAGCATTCAATGCTATCATCAAAGCAGGCTTTGTTAAAAAAATTGGTGAAACTAAACATCAATCCGTATGTATTAAAGTGGATAGCAAATCAGTTGCCAGACGTATCACAACACCATTAGAATTGCGGTGGCACTTCAGTAAATGAAAATATCACAAGTGGAGATTATTAAGGCTTGCTGCTCAGTCCTCTACTTTTTGGCATTTATTTCTGTAATTTACAAGTCAGTATTCTAGAGCTCTTGGTAACAAAATTCACTTATGACTGTAAACAAGCAGTTGTTACTCAAACACCCACTTCAAATGAAGATACTTCAGGATGGGCTAGATTACATGAATAGATCTTAAAAAGACAAGGGCATCAAACTAAATGCCAAAATATATAGTATAGTCCACCTTGGTAAAATAAATAATTCCCCATCATTATACACAGACAACATAGCCTTTTAGAATGATGCTGTCATCAGAGACCTTGGCATCCTTGTGGATGACTCCCTATCCTTTGATCATCGTGTTTCCACTTTTATTAGAAATTCATTCTGTCTGTCCGGCTACTAATCAAGATAATTTCATCCAGAATCAAAGAAGTCTTACTTCCGCAGTAATGATCTCATCTCCCCCATTACTGAATATAATTCCCCTTTGTAAAATAATTATCGAAACATATCACTCAACTGGAGAAACTTAAAGGTACCTAACCAAAAAAGTCTCAGGTCTCAAGTCCCTTAGTTATCCATACTGATTGGCTGCCCACTGTCTGTGTTCTGTTTCCTATGGACTGTTCAGAGGTGACCTATATTTGGCCTTTTGGGCCATGAAAGATTCCGTCCTCCTACACTAACTTAGATATTATGATGAGCACTCACAAATTCATGATGGACTTATGTTATACGGTCTTGAGTGCGTGAGGCGGAAACTCGATGTTAGATGTTGTGGGCTAAGTTGCTAATGGTCTGATGGCTTATTTCCTAGAATCTACCTATGAACCTATTCCAGGATATCTTTTAGTCAAGCAACTGCTGTCACCCTTGGTCTCAGTTGTCTTATAGAAATACATTGAAATAGTTTGACTGAAACACAGAATAGAGTGAGAAATTAGCAGGTATACATCTGCTGAATGACCATGAAACTGACTTGAGATAGGAATCTATCTGTTTTTTCTATATTAATGCATTTCTGTGAGTGTGACTTAAAGATATGTTGCTGACAAACAAACTTCTTGTTGAAATTACTCCCTTTACTACTTTTGTACTACTTTTTCTTAAATAAACTCTGCCCCCTGAAAATAGATCTGTACTAACTTACAAAACATTACAGTGAAGAAACATTTGGTGTATCATACAGTGACTCCCAAGTTACTCCTGTTTTAGCTTTATCCCGGCTTTGTCAAATTAGTCACTATGTCACTAAAAGCAACACTGAAATATGCCTACACCCAGTGGATCCCCATCAGCAAAGCCCATAAGCCAAGTCAACACATTACCCAGCACTCGTGTCATAGGGGATTCCATTGCATGACACACAAGTGCCCCCCTCACCAAGCAAGGAGAAGATAATGGTTAGATCCTCGTCTAGAGCCAGGATCCACCAGGTCAGGCATGCACTCACATCCCTACGCCACATGTACCAATGCGATTCTATCATAGTCCATGTTGGCATTAATGACCTGAGATGTACTCCCATGTACTATATGAAAAGAGACATTATTGATTTCTCTGAATATGTGTCTCAAGCAGGTATATGCCTTGCATTGAGCAGCATTCTATCTTCAACAAGGATGATGCCAAAGTATGAACAAAAGATGATTGACTTGAATCATTGGCTTAGTTTCTTGTGTCTTTCCAGGGGGAATTAGATATTTGTCAGCACATCAGGACATAGTTAACAAACCACATCTGCACCTATTTCCCCTAGGCTTCTGAATATTGGCTAAAACTTTACCTATTCCCTTAGAGCATTTTGTGAGCAGTGCCAAATTGATAAACCTGACAACATAGCAAATAAAATGCAAAGAAGCATAAAGGTCTTACTGCTCAGTGCTAGGAGCCTAAATAAGAAACTCCATATCCTGCAAGCTGTCCTCACTCCGGAGAATAGACACATCTGTGCCACTACTCAGACATGGTTTAAATCCACAAAATGTTCTCCAATAGTGCAAGACTTCAGTGTCTTCCACACATTTAAACCATCAGCTGCACAGACAACGCCCTTGAATTTATCCACGTACAAAAAGCCCACACAAAGTCCAATATCATATCCTAGCAAGCTTTAGGTCACCCTCTATGTCCCTAGAATCCCATTGCTCTTACCTATTCCTGTTGGAAACACTCGCCATTAAAACAAATAGCTTATTCATGGGAGAATTTAACTAACACTCTATAGACTAGGAAACATACACTGCCTCATACTTACAGGCATTATTCCTGGACTTTATTAACACAAATACCCCTGACCAGATAATGCACACACCCACCAGAGATTTAAATGTGCTGGAGCTGGTATTTACCAATATGGGTAGGATTGCATGACTAGGCTTGTAAAGGACCTGGTGATCGTTAACTAAATATATACCTGTGAACTTATGAAGCATATCACCAAAACACAAACCCTCTAGTGGCATCTTCCAGTACTTCAAGAAATCAATGTAGAAAGGGATTGAAATAACAAGCTAAGCTTTCTCTAGCAATAGTTTTAGTAGAGGACAATTTGGTTTACATTAGATTAATTTTGAAACTTACAATAGTCTATATTTCACTTTTCCATCATTAATGTGTTATAAGGATATATCTTTCATCTAAAACCATTCTTCCAAACTAGGAAAGTCTGACCAAAATTCAACATTTTTATTGAAACCAAGGGCCAGATCCCAAGAAAGTTGCTCTCAGTGTAAGTCTGCCTTATTCTGAAAGACTTAGTTTAAGTCACTTCCTCCAGTGCAAGGCCTATGTATTACACCAGGGGCCAGACTGTAAAAGACCTGCTCTGATTTAAGCGGTCATTTACACAGGTCTTCTGGAATTCTGAATATTTTCACTGCTGACAATGCCTTAGGTGAAGAGTGATGCCTTTCATGAACAGATCCAGATAGGATATTAAGAAGTAACTCTGAACATTTTGCAGACTATGTATCTTCACTCCCAGTAGGCCCAAGTACAGGTTCCATGATTATGATATCTGCAGACATGTTCGGTATCAGCTGTGTCAGACATGGAATGCTCTGTGCTGCTCCATTAATCTGCCCACAGACTCTCTCTCTGTGAATCTGGTTCTTATTTATCTGTCTATATCTATATCTATATCTATTTAATTATTTATTGATTTATTTATTTGCCATTATTTACTAAGAAAGTCTGACTGGGCAAAGCAAATTTTCACTGGAGATCTGGGGAGAAATATTGTGCATTTCATACATTTGAATGATCTAAAAGTAAAAATGCATCATAACACTCAGGATTATACAACTTAGAGGATAATTATATTATCCAAAACAAAAGTTAAAAGTTACACAGAAGACACATTTAGAAAAAAAACTGCAAGAAAGACTCAGCCAAGCTTCACCATGTAAAAACCTCCTGTACTGGAAACCTATGGGATATATGCAAATGATTTGTTAAGGACATACCAGTGTTTCACCTACATGACTTGTGAGTGCCCATGACTTTTTACTTTTTAAACCTTTACTGGTACACTCACGTCATTAAAGCCCAGCCTCTGACATGAATAAATCATGTTGGAGAGATAGATACATCTTTCAGAGACTTCCCCTTCTCTGGAACAAGCATCCCATTCACATGAAGCAAAACCTTTCCCTGACCCTCTTCAACTGCAGCCTAGATCAATGGATGGGTAATCATAAATTCACTCCTGGGGTGTCACCCATGTTCATCATGGACAGAGGCAGCCAGTATTAGAAAAATAGCATAGTCTCATACCTCTGTGAACCTTATTTACCTACCTATAAAAAAAATTGGTAAACTAGAGTTAAATATGGCTAGACTTGTAAGGGCTCTTGAGCTGTTAGCCTAGTAATCTATTATAAATCTATGAATCTATTATGCTTAAGGATATGCAAAAAGGTGTCCTTATGAAAATGAGTTGTATTTATGACTAATTTTATATAGGATGTTTCTATGTATTTTGATATGTTTCTGTATGATTAGTATCATGTTTCTATGTATTTTGGTATGTTTCTATGTGGTTAATAACATTTATGATCATTAATGACATAAGGCATATTTCCAACATGTGAAGTTTTGTTGGTGTTACTTGTTAATATCATTCCAAAACGTTTTCTTTTCCACTAATTTTATCTGTCCTTGTGGTCACATATATATTAGGTGTGTTATTCCATACAGACTAAGAGTTGGTTGAATAGTTTTTGGAGTACACTTGAGCCAATCAGTATTAAGGTCACGTGCGTGCACTCACACAGGTCACCTTACATGAATCTTGTAGCTCTCTCGCACACCCTTTTATCCCTATTTCATCCTTCCTTACACCCTTTTATCACTATTTCATTCTTTCTTATCTCATCTTGTCATCCCTATCACATTCCGACTCTCATTTATCCTACCTCCCTTCCTCTTCTCTTTGCATCTCTCACACTTCCTCTCCTTTCTATTCTTCTTCCCTCCGCATGCTGCTATCACCATTTCTGTGTCATCTCTCTATGGCATCTTTTCCTTGAACTATTCTCACTTGTTTTCATACCTCTCTGTATAATGATATGTTGCAATCACTGTAGCATAAGCCATCTCAGTTGTAATGGCTACATTTAGCAGTTTACAACATTGAAATATGGATGGAAAAATGGAATTATGCTTACGAGAGCTGTTTGGATAATTGAGATCAGTGCACTACCCCAGTAAACAAATATAAATAAATAATGGTTACATCAGATTATTATTTCAAGTAACATGCTTGTCGTTATCCATGATAATATGTCTTCAGAAAATAATTTGTCTGTATTAGGGGGTATATAGAGGACTGATTTCACTTCCCTATTATTTCTGAACAATGAAAAATAAAAACACTTAAAATGTTACAAAATCAAACAACAGTAATAAACAGTCAAAATCTCCAGATGTTAATTCCTCTTTTATGACGGTATTGAAGAAACAAACTTAAACAGATTTAAGTCACTGCAATAACTCATCTTTAATTTAAATAACACTTTCAATCACCATGTGGACTTCATCAGATCAACAATCATGGAAAACCAATATATAAATAAAAAACACAAAGGATCATAAATTATGACTGACAACCTCATACACAGAAATGAGCCTAGCCTACACGTAAAAGCTAGCCTGATATAACAGAAGCAATTTTTTACAATCCAAATTAAAATAAGAAACAGAATGAGCACTTATAAAACAAATTCCAAATAAACTGACGTGCAGAACCAGCAAATAACTCCTAGACTGTCTCAGGACAAGAACAAGGTGTCACAAAACTTCCTTCACTAAAGGCTATTTAACAACAAGGTCAAAAGTCAAAGTCAAAGTAAACTTTACTATAATTCAGACTCCACAACAAGTGCAACTGAACAAAATTACATTAGTCCAGGCTCTATATGCGGACATCTACCATATACAACAACTCACATTACATTTAGATATTCCTACTGTACAATATTTACTATTTTACATATCAACAGACATTTACTAAGCTAAAGAGATGGGGTATTTATTACACACAATTCCACAGCTACTTCTTACTGCACAGGATTCTGTTGGCACTAGTCTAAGGAAACACAGTATTTATTGTATAAAAATTTCACAGCTGTTACTTATTGCACAGGATGTTGTTTTAGCATCAGCAGATATTATAGGTTCATAGGTAGGTACTAGGCTATCTGCCCGAAGGCATTTATAAACCTAGCCAGACTATATTGGCTTTCGCCGCCCCCTTAGATTAGTTAGAAATAAGATTATACTGTGTTAGATTTAATTACACAGTGTATTTAAGACCTTTTCAGGTTATTGCATGCAAATATGCTTCTCACTCATCATATTACCTACTGTCCCTGATGTCAAGTGAGATGTAAGTTGCTATTGGAGTTCAGTAGCCTGATGGTCAGGGGATAGAAGCTGCTGCTAAATTTGGCCATTTTGCAATGTATGCTACAATAATGCCTTCCAGATGTTAGGTGCAGCAACAGTCCATATGTAGGGTGAGTGCAGTCCATGATTATTTTCCTGGCTCTGTTCAGACAACGAAACTAGTGCAATTCTTGAATAGATGGTAGAGTGGTCCTGGTAATCTTTTCTGCTGTTTTCACCCCTCTTTGGAGGGACTTGTGGTTTGTGGTGGAGCAGTTGCCATACCAAGCTGTAAACCTGTTTGTCAGGATGCTCTCAATTGTTCCCCTGTAGAAGGTTGTGAGAACAGAGGCTGGTAGATTTGCTCTTCAAAACCTTTACAGAAAGTGTAAGCATTGCTGTGCTTTCTTGACAACGGCATTTGTGTTCACAGACCAAGACAAGTATTCAAAGATGTGCACCCCGAGAAACGTGGTGCTTTTTACCCTCTCCACAGTTTCCCCATTGATTGTGAGTGGGGGATGTTTCTTTTGGTTTCTTCTGAAATCCACGATTGCCTCCTTGGTCTTATTCACATTGAGTGCCAGATTGTTGTTACCACTCCAAGTTATCAGTTGTTTCACCTCCTCTGTATAGGCTGTTTCCTCCTCATTGCTGATGAGTCCCACGACTGTGGTATCATCTGCAAACCTGATTATATGATTAGAGCTGTACTTGGCAGTTCAGTTGTACATTAGCAGAGTGAAATCCAGAGGGTTCAGAACACAGTCTTGAGGTATGCCTGTGCTCAAGGTGATGCTATTTGAGGTGCTCTTTCCTGCATCTACTGTTTGTAGCCTTTCAGTAAGGAAGTCCAGAATCCAGTTGCACATTGCAGTGCTAACACCTGGTTGAGTTAGCTTCTCTATCAGTTGCTGCAGTATGACAGTGTTGAATGCCAAACTGAAATCAATGAATAACATGCGCACACAGCTGTTGTTGTTTTCCAGGTGATCCAATGATAGATGGAGTGCCAGTGAAATAGCATCTAATGTGGATCAATTTGGTTTTTATGCAAACTGGAGAGGGTCCAAGGATGGATGTTAAGTTGTCCTTGAACAGCCTTTCGGGGCACTTCATTAATATGGAGGTGAGAGCCACAGGGCTGTAGTCATTGAGGTCATTTGGTGAAGACTTCTTAAGCAGAGGTATTATGGTGGTGCTCTTGAAGCACCTGGGAATGTTGCCCTGTTTCAGCAAGGTTTTGAAAATGAGTACTGAAAGATGTTAACAGGAGCCTTCCTAAAGGAGTGATAAACTGAAAAAACTAAAAAGAAACAACACAAAAAAAAAATCAGACTGCTAAAGTGAAGAAGAGTGTGTGTTTGCACACTCATGTGCATGTGTCACAACAGGCGCAAGAATCAATAAAACAGCACCCACTATAGTAAAAGATGTGACATAAAGAAACATCACAGATAAAAATACAATCAAAATAAAAACTGTAATTGCAAGTGTATTAAAAAGAAGCAAAAAAGAAAAGCTCATTCACCCAAAGGGCTTCATCAGATCACTGTTAAAACTGAGCACCCATAAAATCAATTGCACATTAAAAATAGAAAAAGAAAAAAATACAGCCAATAAAATGTATGGAAAAATATGCATATGTACATGTTGTAGCAGAACAGTAAACAAGCAGAATTGTGAAAAGTGAAAAAAAATAACCATGTGCTGTGCTTTGCTTTACAAGAGGATTCTCGCTTAGTCTGTTACTAATTCCAGATGTGTGTTGTGCTATCCTCCTTTTAAACTTAGAAATAGTCTTCCCTACATAAACAAATTTGATATTTGGAGCAATAGACTCTGTAAACAATCGTCACTGTTACATTTCCCAGCCACCTTACTGTTGTATTTCTTACCCGTACTGGGGCAGATGAAAAAAATCTCTTCATATTAAACCCTTGGCTAGTGGGGCTAACTCCTTTGTGTTGGACACTCTTGATTTTCTGAGGAAAGTTAGATCAGTTCCTGTCACTAGGGATTTGATTTTGACGACTATCGATGTGCTGCCCCACTTGTACTATATAGAGGCTGTGAGAGACTCCATGATGATGGAAACAGTAGCCCTCCCAAGTGAGATTACCCTAATTTATAACTTACTGCATTTCATACTGAGCAACGACTATTGTGGTTTTAATGGCAGTGGAATTGTAATAGGAGCAGCTATGGCTGCTAGCTTTGCTAATACCATGTTAGCTAAGTGGGAGAGTGAAACAGTCTATAACTCAGAGTTCTGGTGCTTCATCAAATGTTACCTGATATTTGTTGACAATATTTTTATTGCATGGGAACGGTCAGTGGAAGATCTTAAGAATTTCTTTGTATACATGGTACAATCGACTGACTTTTTGAAATTTACTACTCATCACGATTACCACAAGGTTAGTTTTTCTGAATCTCACTGTTTATAAGCACACACAATCACAAGAACTTTACAATGATTTATTTCACAAACCCACCCGGGTAAACTTACTGCTTCATGTCAGCAGTGTGCACCCGCAAATGGCTATGCATAATGTAATACATTCACCGGGTATGTGGACTTCTCGTGTGTCCAGAGAAGCAGATAATTTTCTAAAGAACCTGCAGGACCTCCACAGAGATTTTCGTGAGAGGGGGCATAATAGTGAGACTATCAGACATAGTTTTGATCCTGTTTTAAGGACCTAAATGCAAGGGATGACACTTCCTTAAACCACAAAGAAGTTTTTTTCTGTGATGTCAGAAGTCCCTACACTCACCAAAGGAAAGAGAAACCGAAAAGAAGAACGGCCTTAACTTTCAGTAAAGATGTCCATGAGATTAAAAGGATAATCTGTGACAACGGGTCCATATTGTATAGTAATAGACTTGTGAGCAAGATTCTGGATCCTAATCCTTCATTTGTTTTCAAAAATAGTAACGAACATCAGATCTTATTTAGAAGGGATGCTCGATAAGGATAGTATGGAGAGGCTTGCTACCTTTAAATGTGGGCCCCTTTTCTGTACCTTTTGTGAGTTCATGAGCTGTAAAGAGTTTTTTCATCTACCCCGGTATGGGTAAGAAATATAACAATAAGGCGGCTGGGAAATGTAACAGTGAAAAGATTGTTTACAGACCCTAGTGCTCTAAGTGTCAATTGTTTTACATATGGAAGACTTATTTCTTAATTTAAAACGAGGATAGAACATGCATCTGAAATTAGCAACAGACTAAGCAAGAATCCTCTTGCAAAGCACAGCATTGACTCGGCAGGATATTCCCCTTTCACTTTTCACATTTTGTACATGGTCAGAATGGGTCCACGCATGGGGAACTGTAATGCCATTCCTGAAAAGAAGGAGCTGGAATAGCAAATTCGCCTTAACACTTACAACCTACCTGGACTTAATTCTGCTTTTCAATTAAATGCATTCTTCAGCTTAGGAAATTGAACCACAAAGTATTTTCCTAATGGTTTTGACATGACATGTTTGCCCTTTTCTTTACATTTCTTGGACATTTTAATGCCTGTATTTTTGTTGGTTTCGGCTTGTTTACTGTTCTGCTACAACACATACATATGCAATGTCATCTGTATTTTTTCAACACATTTCATTGACTTTTTTTACCTATGTTTAGTGCATGATTGATTTTATGAATGCTCAGTTTTAACAGTGTTGATTAAGCACTATGAGTGAAAGCACTTTTCTATTTTAGTTGTACTTAATACACTCAGGATTATAGTTTTTATTTTTATTTTTATTGCATTTTTGTCTGCAATGTTTCTTTACATCACATCTTTTCTAACGTTACTATAGCAGATGCTGTTTTCTTGATTCATGTGCCTGTCACACACACACACACACACACACACACACACACACACACACACACACACACACACACACACATTCTTCTTCACTTCAGCTTTCTGATTTTTTTCTGTTATGTTTCTTTTTAATTTTTTAGTTTTTCACTCCTTTAGAGATGATCTTGTTGTCACCCTGGAGTTAAATGGCCTTCAGTAAAGGGAGTTTTGTGACACCTTGTCCGAGTCTGAAGACAGACTGAGAGTTAATTATTCATTCTGCACTTTAATTTTTTGGACTTTGTTTTATTAGTTCTTTCTCTCTGTTTCTTGTTTTAATTTGGATTGTAAAAAAATTACTTGTGTTACATCAGGCTAGCTTGATGCAGGCTAGCCTTATTACTATGTATGTAGTTAAAAACCATGATTTATGATCCTTTATTATTTTTTATGCATATATTAGTTTTCAATGGGTTGAAGCTGTTATTGAAAAGTTGACCTGTTGAAGTCCAGGCGGTGGAGGAAAGCACTTATCACAAATTAAAGCTGAGCTATTCCAGTGACTAAGCCTCTTTGAGATTGTTTCTTCAGTACCTTAATAGAAGAGGAATTAACATCTGAGGTTTTGGAATGTTTATTACTGTTGCTTGCTATTGTAATGTTTAAAGTGTTTTTATTTGTCATTGTTGAGAAATAACAAGGACGTGAAGTCAGTCCTCCACATTATCGCTGGGGACAGCTATCCCCTGCGCAGATCTGTTGTGGTTTATGTACCTGTCCGTCCTGTGACTCACTTTTTGTGATACGCAGGGTTCCTGGATGTGAGTTGGATTTACCAGAGCCACTAGTGATCTTTGTCATTTCATTAGGAGGTATATATACAGCATTGCTATACATATTGATTGTTGTCGGTTGATATTTAAGCGTAGCTACTAGGAATTCAGCGACATTAATATTTGGCGTTTATATTAGGTGCACAGTAAGATTATAAGCTTGTCAGTATACAGTACTATCAGCTTCTTTACTCGTATAATCATTACAGATAATGCCATAGCCAGGAAATAGAATTTCCTCATCCTTTGTGTGGTACTTAAGCCAGGTTTCTGTTACTGTGATTGTGTTAGGGTTGTACACAGTCACCCAGGTATACAAGTTCACTGTTTTATTCTGCATACTACAAGCATTTCTCTAACATTTTTATTCCTGAAGGGCTGCTCCAAAAAAACTGTATTAGGATTGCTCAAGATACTATTATACATGGCAGGTCCCAGATTAGGGCGAATGCCACCATATCTTAGAAAAAAATTATGCTTGGATTTCTGCTGGAGTTTAGATTTTTGTAATAAAACTTGGATATGTTTGTCTGCCTAATTTAAAAAAAAAAACTTGTTTTGTTTGTAGATATTGTAGAGTTAACAAGTCATCAGTGTTATAGTGACAATGTCTGGAAGTCTATTGTTATTTATTTTATTTATTATTTATTTATTTTATATTTGTTGACCGGGAAAAGTCTGACTGAGCTGAAAAATAGCCCTTTTTCAGCAGAGGCCCCTGTGAGAAAAGCTCCACAACATTATACACTACATTAAAAAGGTACATATTCTGATGATTAGATAACTAGAAAATTTTACATAAAACATTAAAACATTTTTGTTATATTTACAAGCCATTTGTTGTAGCATTAGTTGTTATTAGATCGGGTGCGTGTGTTAGAGTGGCAGTTTAATAGTAGTATGGTTTATTAAATGACGTGGTAGTTGTTGAGCAGATTTAGGAGAAAAAGGAAATAAAGCAAGACAAGATACTATATTACTTTGCATTAATAACATTTGTACCTAGAGAGTTTTTGTTTTTCTGTCATACTGGAGTGGATGTAATGGTTACGATAAATTTGCTTACCTTTTTATAGATACATGATTACAGTGACTAGTGCATAAATTGCACAGTTCTGAACAGTTTCCATTTACTCATGGAAGCCATTTAGGGCCATGGCTAATCCTTCATACAGGAGAATGAAAATCACTTGGCATATGAATTTTTGAATCATGCTACATGGCACACAAGATTCCAAACTGACAAAGTGCTACAAAAACAATCCATTACAAATTATAGTACTATTTGTGCAGAAAATAAATTACACACAGTCTGATAATTCCATGCAACTGCTTTGTCATTCCTTGTAACACCTCTAAGTGCTACAGTGAGAGATGATTGGTGGGTGGGCTGTTACCCAGGCAACCATCATGGCTCCCAGAGTACTACTCCATAACACACACATGCTCTCATACACCTGTCCAATGCAGTGACTGCGCCATGATGCACAGCAAGGTGGTTCCAACCATCTTGACCCAGCAGCTTGCTGCAACTCCTGCTTCTGCTAGGATCCATTCATGCAGCAGGCTGGTCTGCGTCTCTCTCTCCCTAGGATGGCAGCACCAATACTGGCCACTTCCACCCTTCCTCACCTCTTCCTCCAGCACCCTAGTCCTGCTACATAATTATTAATATTTAGAGGTTGCCCTACTTTAACAAAGAAGATACCATCTCACTCAGGGCTTCAGTGACCCTGGAAGTGGGTGGCAATACTTAACTGGGAAACAGAGAATTTTAGGAAGGCACCCCCCCCCCCCCCACACACACACACACACACACACACACATACAAACACAAAATACATTTAATGGATTTACTTTGTGTAGGCCTAAATTCAGGTTACTGTTAAGGCTTTGTTTGACGGTATCTGTATTTACCAATAGATTGATGGAGTTAATGTTTTGTGTTAGGTCATTTTGTGTGTGATAGAAATTACCTTTGTTTATACAACAGTCAGAAATACCTCATCCAGAGTCCTGTGAGCTGCTGTGTAGACCTCATGTTCAGAAGAAGACAGAGAAAAGAGAAAAGCAGTTCACAGTAAGTGACAGAAATGATCCACAGCTTCAAGAGAAATCACATAAAAATCTATTAGAACTGCTTTATATGTACAGTCTTGAAGAAAGGAAGGGGGATGAATTATAGAAACATATATGTACATTTAAGAAACATATAACTACATCGAGGAAATCTACATAATACAGTAACCTTGTTTCATAAAAAGCTGCATAATTACAAGTGCCTGCAATGTGAAGATGCAAGTGAGACTGTTTAGTGGAGACATTAGGAATATTTTTTTTTTCACAAAAAGGGGTTGGATACGACTGAACTCTCTTCTCATAAAAGCTGCAGGATCAGAAACTGTGGAAGAATCCAAAAATGCATAGGACAGATATAATTTATTTTCATAACGGGGTGTTAAAAAAGAAGCTGTTGATTTAGTTTGATCTGTAACTTATCTATCTAAAGAGCAGAGACATGGCCAGAAGAAATGAGCCAAGTCGCATTTACAGGCCAATACAGTCTATGTTTCTAGGTTTTTAATCTGAAATTTTTGTTAACCATGAGGATATGGCACAATAAGAAAAACATTAAGGCTCATAGACAGGAATGACAATAAGAAATGTAAATTTTTTCTGCTTCAACCCCCCCCCACGCAAGCTCTTACTGAGTCTCCATCTGGTATGTTATATCTCTGCAGTCCTCACCCTGATCTAAACACCTGAAAAATGACAAGTACCTGATAAAGACCACACACCTGAACCTGATGAGGAAGATTACAGAGCAGCAGAGAACTGCACCATGTACTAGCAGAATTTGTAAAGAAGACGTGATGATATGGCTAAAAACCTCATTACTCTGTATATTTAGATAGTGGCGTTGAGGTTGCAATACAAGTACACTATAAATCACAGCTGTGATTACATGCAATGAACATGTAACTGCAAAGTGATTACCATGCAGCATGCATTTAAGAAACAGATACAGTCAAGCGGTCATTTTAGCATATGCCAACAAGCAGTAGGCAGACAAGAGCAAAATAACACATCTATACATAAACAGTGCTGTGACCTAAAAGAAGGCTGTCACTTTTAATAAGATGACATAAGCCTAGCCGACTATTGATTTTATTACTGGCTTAAAAAATAACCCAGTAAGTCTGTATGGTGTCAACAGGACAAACACTAAATAAAATGATAATGTGCAGAACTCTATCCCAGTGTTAGGAAGCAATATCTCATATAACAACAAAACAACAGAAAAATGAGAGCTGTTCTAATTTTGCATAAGATGGTGTGATACATCCTTACCTCTCATACTGATCAAAGACAGGCCTTTCAGTTCCTGTACCATAGACTCTATTCTGTCCAACCTCTTATCTATTTCTTCCTGCTGACAAAACCCTGAATTATAAAAATAAAGGAATAAAATCAAAAAAATATCAACAAGCAAGGATGTTTTGGGTTATAAGAAATGTTCTAAGTGATCATCTAATTGTAGAAAGCATCCTGCATTCTGCCTCATGTATAAACAGACACACACACACACACACACACACACACACACACACACACACACACACACACACACACACACACACACACACACATGTGTGTGCACACTACAGCTAAAGAAAAGTAATGACTGAACTGAAGGTTTAAGAGTATGGTTGTATTCCTTGCTTATGGAAGATGTGTACTGATATAGTATTCCAAGGCTGTAGATTCAAGATGCTCAGTACAAAAGTGCCTTGCTGAAAATTGCTTAAGAATGGATGGACAACCCTTGGGGCTGTGGCTAGCTGCACCGAGTCAAGAAATACATTAGCTCAGTGGTTACTTAGGGACAACCTTTTATACCTGTAAAATTCTCAAGGGGAATCTCTTACAGCTAACGTTTTACACAATGTGCATCCATTTGAACTAAAGAAACTAAAGGTGACAGCTGTGAAGGAGACTTGTGTTGTGTGTTCAGAAAATACAAAGGATCAAAAATCGTGTGGTGCACAGTTAATGTATTGCTGTTTGCATCAATGCACCAGCAGATAAGGACAAATACATCAGTCAGTCATATAACACTGTATAGGCCTTAATGTGCAATCATTTTTTAACTTGGTTCATTAGTTCTCAGTAAATTTATTGCCATGCAAAATATGATCCCATATTTCCAGAAAATCTTGAAAACACTTGCAACAAATTTAGAAATGTTACATTTTTAGTGAGGAATTATCCTGAACCAATTTTTCCCTTCTTTGAATTAAATTATTTCCTTTCTGCTTGTTTGTTTGTTTATTAATTTGTCTTTGTTGACTGGGTTGGGTAGGTGAGCTGGCCCTGGGACCTTTTTCAGCCATGACCCAGGTGTCAAAAAAGCAAAGTACAGTAAATATTTTGTGTTCAACTATTTCTTATACAAATTACTTTTTAAATCTAATCCATGGCAATTGCTTATATTTTTGTTTTTCAAAGCCATTAATGCCAGAAAATTAACTGCATATTTTTTCTTAAAAAAAATATCTCATAGGAATTACATACACACACTTTTGCAAGACACATTTATCCATGCTCAGTACCCTTGCCAACATTAATTAGTCCTTTACTGATCACAACATATCATATGAGCCTCAGTAGTTGAATTAGGTTCATAGCTAGGTACTAGGCTATTGACCCTAGGGCCTATATAAGCCTAGCCAAAAAGGTACCCTGGCTTTCGCCACCCATGAAAATTATTTTCCTGTGCCCCTGTCAAGCAGAGCCACAGAGGTGATCCCCAGGGTGAATTTCCTTTCTCCCATCAAATCATCAAAATTTTTCTTGAAGAGTGTTAATAAGGAGCTTTGTTTCATATAGACAGGTAGTTTGTTCCAGAGTATGGGAAGTCTCTGGGACAGGAATCTATCCCTCCAGCATGTTCTGTTTATTGTGGTGACAAGGTTTAGGTCCTTAGAGCGTGTAGCTCAGAGGGATTGGGATTTCTTTAAGTGGGGCATGTCCAACAACTCTGGGTTTGACATAGCTTTGTATATTAGGCAGAGATCGCCTCTGAGTAGGTGATATGCGACGGAGTAAAGCTGGTGTTTTTAGAGACAGTCTGCGTAGGGCATCTCTTTGAGGCCAGTAATCCTCTTTGCGAGGTATTTCTGCAGCCTTTCCAGCTGTTGTAGATGTCTTGTGAGGTACATACCAAAAGGGGCATTGTATTCTATAATAGGTCTAATGAGTGAGGAGTAGAGGGGAACAATTTCCTGGATGAGAAACCTTTTGTGATGAGGTGTGCCATGTAGAAGGATTTCCTGACTACTGTGGCGATGTGATTATCAAAGGAGAGACTACTGTCCACCTGTGTTCCAAGGTCTCTTATCACACTTTCGGTGTTAAGTAGACTACCACCTATGTGGTAGCTCATGGGTACAGAGTTTTTACCAAAGGGGATGACAATGCACTTTTTGGCATTGAGCTTGTGGCCATGGTTTTGACACCAGGCATCTGTCTCAGTGAGGCCATTTTGTAGGATATCCACATCGCTAGGAGTTTCGATTATGGCTCCTAGTTTGCAATCATCTGTGAACTTCATTAGCCAAAGACCTTCTGTGTTAGCCTGTACTTCAGTAAAGTAGATACCAAACAGAAGATGACCCAGGACTGAATCCTGTGGTACTCCACTTGTCACTGGACTGAAGTTGGATTTGGAGTCTGCTACTTTCACAGTGTGGGTTCTGTCAGTGAGCCAATTGGCAACCCATCTTGTGACATTGGGATTTATACCTAGTTTAGTGAGTTTATCTATAAATCCAGAGTGGGGGATGGTGTCAAAAGCCTTGGTGAGATCTAGATAGACTGTGTGAACCACCTTACCCTCGTCTACAGCTTTTGTGACTGCTTCAAAGAAGTCTGTCAGGTTTAGGAGACATGATCTGCTTTTTACAAATCCGAACTGGGTGGGGTCCAGAGTTTGGAGATTACCAATGTCTTTGTTTATAAGTTCCATGATGATACGTTCCATGGTCTTGCACACCAGGCTCGTTAGCTAATGGGGCGGTAGTTCCCAGGGTCCAAGGTGGCTCCCCTTTTGTGGAGTGGGATAACCGTTGCTGTGCGCCATTCAGTGGGCACAAAGCCTGAGGTGAGGCTATGATTGAACATGGTGCTTAGGTGGGGTGCCAGTTCATTCTGTAGTTCATGTAAAATGCAGCCTGGGATGTTGTCAGGTACCATTGATGCATTATTCTTGGCTTTGGAGAGTGTGGTTTTTACCTGTGCAGCCATGATTACAGGAACTTTGTATTCTTCCGGTATAGAGATGGGCCCTTTAGGGGGTGGGGGTGGGGGTAAAATTAGCACTGAACCCATCTGCCAGGATGTTGGCAATATCAGTTGGTTCTGTATATTTAGTGCCATTGTGCTGTAACTCAGAGCCATTGAGATTCTTGACATAGGTATAGAATGCGTTGTGGTTGTCTTTAGAATCAGTGGCAATTTTGTTTTCATAACTAGCTTTGGAGGATTTTATGAGGGATCTCAGCTTCTTACTGAGGCTGGCCAGGGAGTTCCTCCAATCATGGGATTTTACTCTTTTTTTGCAACAGTTTCTTTCTTCTGTTTTAGTGTTTGTTTATGGCAGGGAACCATCAGATTGACTTCCTTTTTTTGGAGGATAGCATCGTGGTTCTGTTAGGGATGGCACGATCCATGCACTCATGTAAGTGCTTATAAAGTGCATTTGTGTAGGATTCAGCAGTTGTACCTCTATTGTCCATCTGCATGGGTGTCATGTAGTTTGCCACTTCTGCCTTAAGAAGCGTGAAGTTGGCTTTGGAGAAATTTTTTACACTGGTTTCCCTAATGGGGGCTGGGGGCAGGATGTGGATGTGTAGGGTGATTAGCTTGTGGTTGGATTTGACCAACGAGGAATTGACCTCTGGTGTGGAACACCGGTCGCCCATGTTGGTAATGACCAGGTCTAGGATACTGCTGTCCCTGGTAGGGGTGTAGATAAGCTGATCCAAGGTGTTGGAATTTATGAATTCCAGAAAACGTTGATCAAAAGAGTTTTCTCAGTTAATGGTGGTGTAGTTGAAATTGCCCATTATTAGGGTGTTGGGTTGTACCATAATATTTTCCAGTGTATCAAGAAATGAGGAATGGGAATCCTGGGGCATGGTGGGGGATCTGTATCAAGTTACAATTCGGATTGTGGTCTTGCCCAGAGTTAGTTGGACTTGAATAATCTTGGATGCATTATGCTGAGCAACTAGCCTGGAGGTGTGGATATCCTTAATGAATATGGACACACCTCTGGCTTTAGTGTTTCGGTCCAGGTTAGGTGTCCAAAAGGTAATGAATATGGACGCGCCTCCGGTTTTAGTGTTCTGGTCCAGGTTAGGTGTCCGAAAGGTGCGGTATGAATTATAACCTGGTAATGCAGGGGTGCTCTCTGGAGCCTTGAACCAGGTCTCTGTCACTGCACAGATGTTGATATTCTCCATTTTAAGGAGTGCCTTGAGTGAGTGCATTTTGAGGTTTAGACTTCTAGCATTGAGTAGCATCACCCTCAGATTTTGCTTGCTTGTACCTGTTACGGTGGTGAATTTGTCATTTGAACCTTGCCTAAAAAAGACACTATAGGGGTGGCAAGAGCCTTAGCCAGTATCCGGAATCCCAAGGGTGACAGGTGCAGGCCATCTCTGGCAAAGCATTGTGGTCTGTCGATCATGTCATTACAGGCAGACAGATACTGGATCCCCTTAGAATGACACCAGAAGCTTAGCCAATTGTTGAATTCAATCATTTTGTCCTTGTACTGTGGTATAATTCTGGGTGATGGCAGGATGCTACTCAGGGCTAGGGTCATACCTACCTGGGCTACAAGATCGGAGAGCTCCTCCATGTCTCTTTTCATGTAGTCCAGGGAGGTATGTCTCAGGTCATTCACACCAACACAGACAATGACAGAGTCATATTTATACCTGTTGTGGAGTGACCTGAGTGAGTGAGTGCATTATGTGGCGGATCCTGGCACCCGACAGGCAACTGACAGTAACTTTCTCCTTGTTTAGCCTGGTGAGTGGAACATCAGTGTGCCTGACTATAGAGTCACCTATGACTAGAGTGTTGGGTACGTTGTTATGCCTTGTGAGCTGTAGTTGAGTGGCACACTGAGTTTGTGGGCTATGTGTCATTTGGGTTGTGTTTGGGGGTGGAGTTCGCTTGTGTTTCTGCTTTGGAGGTCTCTGTTGCTTGAGCAGATTTTTACTGAGAGCCTCCACAAATGTAGGTGTGTGTTTTGTGTTTCTATGTGTCTGTTTTGGTGGTATAGGTTTTGAGGGACTATGTGATGAGTGTGGTGTGGTGTAAGTGTTTACCTTCTCCTCTTGTCTGTCTAGTCCAGTCTTGGGGGAAGAGAGCTTTGCTTCCAGTTTGGCTATATAAGTGCATCTCTCACAGGTTGTAGTGTTGGGTGGTAGGAGGAGAGGGTTGTCTGTGTACATGAGGCAATTGCTGCATTGCCCCAATATGCCCAGATTCATCAGGTAGACAGGAGAAAACACTGGGAGCTGACCCTTAGACACACCTGGATAGGTGCTTATTAAGTACTAAAAACTGTTTTCCTCTACACAAGTGAGGAAAGTTGAGTGCTGTAGTAATTTGTGCCTTATTTAGTGCTTACAATGAGTTCTGAATAAGTGCTGAGCTCAAAGAAACAGAATTGAGTGCTAAAACTAAAAAACTGGCTAGTTCTAAGGGAAAATTTGAAGAGCAGACTTTATGGCGCCAGGAATAGTTTAACCCTAACTAAGCGGCGATGCATGAAGTGTATTTTTTTTTTTTTTTTTTAATATAACAGTTCAGGTTTTTTTACATAGCCCATACTTTTAAGGTTGAAGGTACTTGCTAGAAAAAAAATGTCACCACTCTTGTCCCACAGTGCTCTGTCATATGTTCTCTCTTCTTTGGTATATATTTCTGTGACATAAAAGCCAATATCAGTAAGCTGCTGTTAACAAGGTTGCAATCTAGTCGATGATTATCAAATCACATTCTGACACTCAAATTCTCCACCAAGGGCTGGAACAAACAAACACTTGTTGTATTAATCATGGACTTATCTGTAACATCTACATACAGTATCATTTCATTTGGTAAATCTACCATATGAAAACCATTCCACTTACATTTGATATGGTCATCAGGAACTTGGGTACATATGTTGATAATAGACTCTCCTTTGTCCAACGCATCCCTATAGTGGTTAGAAAATCCTTCAGCCTCGTACATGTTATTCTTTGGGGTATCTCATCAAGGATGAAAGAAGTTGTAGTCCAGTTTTACTCATCCCTTATTAGGCCCATCACTGAATATAATGCAACCTTCAGCATGTACTTCACCAAGCATGTAATCCAGCTTGAGATACCTTGGGATACCTCACCACTTCCTCAGGTCTTGGTACCCCTGCCCTCCTCCTCAACGTCATGCAGGCTCCTGAGGGGTGATCTCTGCTTAGCCTACTAGACTATGAATGACCCAACACTTTTTGATCTCCTTCACTTAAATAGAACCAATGCTGACCACAGACCCATTCTAGAGACCTAAGTTTAACACATCTACTACACCAAATGTCATGACAGATACCTATCCCAAAGTGTACCCCATTTCTGGAACAGTCTGCCCTTTCCTATCTAGCATAGGTTCATAGGTTCATAGGTTAGTACTAAGCTAACTGCCCTTGCGAGCCATTTTAAGCCTAGCCAATTATCCCTTGTGAGACTCGAACCCTGCACCTTGTGTTTGTAAGGCAAACACCTTAACCATTAGGTCACCCTCCCAACCCTCCAGCAGAGTAATTCCCTAGCAACCTTTAAATCCAATCTGGAAGACTGGATTTGTGATCACAATTTTTCACTGGAGATATGTGCAGAAAGTGTACCTAATGGGGGGCTTTGTCAGTCTCCACAGTACTGGGTGATGTGGCTGAGCTTGTTTGATGGCCTCCTTTGACTGTAAGCTGAGTAAAAACCTATGAGCTTATAAACCTATATGCATGAGCATACTGGTCGCATGCTTAGTGGTCATCACACCAACATGTTTGGACAGTGTGTGTGCTGCACACTGATAGTGAGTCACTCTCAGTGGTGGTAACTGACTTTGTTACCCTAATCCCTATAATAATAAACTTCTGTTAGCTTGCTATAAAGTATCCACACAATGCCATGCAACACTGCTTTGAACAATACAGCCTTAAAATAAAAGAATTCCAGTAAAATTTCTGTAGACGTGGCACTTCACAGAGTTAAGGTAGAATGCTAATTCATGCAGCTGACAAGCAGATGCACAGAAGGGTGGGTAACTATGGCTATAGGTGGGTATATCTCACAGCATATTATTAAATGAAAAAAAAAACATGGTCAGAGGTGCAGAGAAGTGGAGTAAACAAAAAAGTAAACAAAAAATCAAGCAGTCTACCAATCCACCATTCTTTACTGATGCCAGTAAAAACAAAAATCCGTCCACAACACTTTAACCACTTAACTTTTATCACCATGCTTTTCATCCCTTTCAGTACTGAGACTTTTTCACCTGCTCTCTTCACTGTATCCTTCCTTTTCTGAGTATCTGACAGCATACCATACAAACTTACAGACTGCCATGGTTCACCAACAGGCGTACATCTACTGGCACAGTCACCCAAGGGAATCAGTGCATGAGACACCCATCAGACTGCATGTATGTGGTCCCATTAGTCAGCCTCTTCCCTGCCATGGATTCCATCAAGACATTTATTTTTTATTTTATTTTATTTTACATTTGTTGACCGGGCTAGTCTAGCTGGATATATGTCCATTTTCAGTAGAGGCCCGGGGAGAAAAGCTCCAAGGGTAAATTACAGATATAAAAAAAACATATAGGAAACAGAACATAGACATTGTTACATACAATTTTACAATAAAAAGCAGTAAGTAGGGAACATTAATGTAAAAATTGCAAACCAAAAAATATGTTTTTTTTTTTTTTTGTCAGAAAGCATACATATAAAGTTACTGTAAGGATAGAGAGGATAGAAGAGGAATGAGTGAGTTAACCTGGGTTGGTGCAGGAGCATAGCCAGTGTTTGTTGAGATGATTTTTTACTTGTTTTTTAAAAAGTGAGAGAGAGCACAAAGATGTGATGTCAGAGGGTAATTTATTCCATATTTTTCCAACAGAGTTGGAAAAGAGGCAATCTCCAGCAGAATTATTAGGTTCGGTAATATTTATCAGTAGCTTGTTGGAAGAACGTAGATGCTTCAGGTTATTGTAAGGTGAAATGAGGTTAGTGAGTATGAGTGTTTTAGTTGGTTGGTATAGGATTGTATGAGCTATTTGGAATTGTTGAAATAGGAGTTGGTTAGGGAGTTCAAGCCAACCTAGTTCTCTTAGGTTCAGGCAGTGGTGAGTTTTAAATGGGGTTCCTGTTGCAAATCGAGCAATATTATGGTAAGATTGTGCTAGTTTATTGATATTGTTTTTGGAAAGGTTAGTGAATAAGGCAGATGCATATAGTAGAGAAGAGGTTAGATAGGATCTGGCTAAGATTGTCTTTGCATCTGGTGAAAGGAAGGCTTTGATTCTGTAAAGGGAACCTATTTTCTTATTAACTAATTTGATAGTATTGTTGATATGCGTATCAAAGCTGAGGTTGATGTCAATGGTTATTCCTAGTAGTTTGGTAGTCATTTCTGGGAAAATAATGGTGTTGTCAATGGAAGTAAGAGTAAATTTAAGAGGGGTAGATCTATGGGAAGGTGAGAACAATAGCAGTTTGTTTTTTTTAGGGTTGAGCAGTAGGCAGTGATCAGTGAACAATTGCTCGACAGTAGTAAAAGCCTTTTGTGTGATAGACTGTAGTTCAGTTTGTGTATTGGCAGAGCAGATAATAGTAGAATCGTCAGCATATTGTATGCAGATAGTGTTTGGGATAGCTAGATGGAGATCATTTATAAAGATAGAAAATAAAAGGGGGCCTAGGATAGAGCCTTGAGGAACTCCCAATGAGATGGGGAGGAGACTAGATAAAGTATTTTTCCAGAGAACTGCTTGCTGACGGTTTTCTAGGTAAGATGTAAACCAAGTTAAGGAAGGAGGATCAAGTGAGAGAGATTTAAGAATATGCAGAAGAAGTTTATGGTTAACCATATCGAAGGCTTTAGATAAGTCTATGAAGACTGAAGATGATAGGATGTAGTTGTTACGGTTACAATTAATGGAGTTGGTAAAGGAGAGCAAGGCTGTAGTAGTATTATGTGATGGTCTGAATCCATGTTGGCAGTTAGCAAGTAGGTTATTGTGTAGGAGGTGGTTAAGGAGTTGTTTGTGAATACATTTTTCCATAATTTTAGCTATAGGTGATAAGAGTGCTATAGGACGGAAATTAGAGAGGTCGTTGGACTTACCCCCTTTGTGTAGTGGGATGATATAAGATATCTTCCAAATAGATGGGAAAATTCCTTCCTGTATAGATTTATTTATTAGTATAGAGATGGGATAGGCAATAGTTTTAGCACATATTTGCAAGTATTCTGCAGGAAGTTTGTCAGCAGAAGAAGTGGTGGGTTTTAGCTTTTGAAGCAGTGATAAGATAAAGGAGGTAGATACAGGTTGCAAATGAAAGGAAGGAGGTAGATTTAAAGTAGGGAGGGTAGTTTAGAGGTATCAGGAGATAGATGGCTAGCAAGAGTTTGGATAGTATTAGTAAAAAATGAATTAAAGTCATTGGCTGTTTGTGTGGGATTTTCTGGGTTGGAGCCCTCAGGGGTTGGTGTGATAGACTGGCTAGGGGATAAAAGATTATTGATGCTGGACCAGAATCTTTTAGGTTCCTTTTTGGAGTTTTGTTGGAAATGTTGGTAGTAATTCTTTTTGTCCATTAGGATGGCTTTTTTAGTACTGTTTCTAAGTTCTTTGAAGTTTTGGTGATCTGTTGGATTCTTGGTGGCACACCATTTTGCCCAGTATTTGTTTCTAAGGATAATTTGTTGTCAAGTGGTTTTGGTTAGCCAGGGTGCTACTTTAGCATTAGTTCTAATAGTGCGATTTGGGGCATAGTGGTCTAGGATAGATAGGAATGTGGAATTAAAATGTTGGACTGCTTTGTTTAGAGGGAGATATTTTAGGGGAGACCAATTAACTTGAGTTAATTCATCAAGAAAGTGTTCATAGCTGAAGTGTTTTTTCGAGCGAAGGGTTCTATATATGGTAGGTAAAGTTAGGGTGGTTCTATGCCTAAGGATATAGGTCAATGAGTGGTCACTTAGTTCTTCAGGGAGAGTGCCAGATTGGTAGGCTTGTTGAGGAGTATTAGTAAGAATCCAGTCTAAGATGGTTTCTTTTTTGTTGGTTTTATTTGTTCTAGTAGGGTTATCTATGAGTTGTGTGAATCCATAAAGGTTAATATGGGAGGTAGGGTTTGTTTTGTTACAGGAATACCAATCAATGTTAAAGTCACCTAGGAGTATTGTTTCTTGAGGGAGGTATGTGTGGAGTGTGTTGAGTATGCATTCTAAAGTGTTAATGTTATTTCCTGGTGGAAGATAAGCACATATGATATTAATGGTTTTAGAACTATTGATTTGAAGTGGCATACAAGTGAGCACAGTGGACACCATCAGTGATTATACTGTGCCAGTGTAATGGTTTCTTTATATTCGACTGGCAGTCAAAAGAATGACTTATAATTTAGCACTTTTTCAAGACTGAAAAATTTAACTTAACGTGAAAAAAAAATTTTTTTCAGGGGTAAGGCCCCCTGCACCCCACTTGTGGCAGGGCATAGCCCACAGAGTCTAGCTTTCACATTACAGTTGAGAAATGCACCACCAGCTCTCACAATCCAAATAAATAATGTTAAATGAACCACAATCAAAACATCTAAACAAAAATTCATTAATCAGAGCATTCCACAACAAAGTATAGATACATCTCTCTCAGCCACATCACTGGAGGATGTGATCCCTAATTTCTCAGAACCACCCATGACTCTACCCAATATTATACTTTAGCAGGGCCTCTCATTGAATCCCTCCACCTAATCATGTGATGACTGAGCAGTGTTAGGTCCCTAACCTGTCTGGTTATGGTAATGTCTGATACACATCATGGCCAGACCATTTCCAACCTTGCATAACATGGGTCTGATACCACATACATCATTTTATTCTGTGTTATCTGTGCCATGCTGCAGAGCAGTGGGCCTCATACCAAATACATCATTTTATTCTGTGTTATCTGTGCCATGCTGCAGAGCTGTGGGTCTGATACCACAAACATCATTTTATTCTGTGTTATCTGTGCCATGCTGCAGAGCTGTGGGCTTGATACCACATACATCATTTTATTCTGTGTTATCTGTGCCATGCAGCAGAGCTGTGGGCCTGATACCACATACATTGTTTTTATTCAGTGTTGCCTGTGCCATGCTGCCGAGATGTAGGCCTGATAGCACATACATCTTTTTATTATGTGTTATCTGTGCCATGCTGCAGGGCTGTGGGCCTGATACCGCATACATCATTTTATTCTGTGTTATCTGTGCCATGCTGCAGAGCTGTGGGCTTGATACCACATGCATCATTTTATTCTCTGTTATCTGTGCATGCTGCAGGGCTGTGGGCCTGATACCGCATACATCATTTTATCCTGTGTTATCTGTGCCATGCTGCACAGGTGTGAACCTGATACCACATACATCATTTTATTCTGTGTTATCTGTGTCATGCTGCAGAGCTTTGGGCCTGATACCACATACATCATTTTATTCTATGTTAATTGTGCCATGCTGCAGAGCTGTGGACCTGATACCACATATATTATTATATTCTGTGATATCTGTGCCATGCTGCAGAGCTGTGGACCTGATACCACATGCAACATTTTATTCTGTGTTATATGTGCCATGCTGCAGAGCTGTGGGACTTATACCACATACATCATTTCATTCTGTTATCTGTGCCATGCTGCAGAGCTGTGGGCCTGATACCACATACATCATTTTATACTGTATCTGTGCCATGCTGCAGAGCAGTGGGCCTGATACCATATACATCATTTTATTCTGTGTTATCTGTACCATGCTGCAGAGCTGTGGGCCTGATACCACATGCAACATTTTATTCTGTGTTATCTGTGCCATGCTGCAGAGCTGTGGGACTGAAACCACATACATCATTTTATTCTGTGTTATCTGTGAAATGCTGCAAAGCTGTGTGTCTGATACCACATACATTGTTTTATTCTGTATCTGTGCCATGCTGCAGAGCTGTGGGCCTGATACCATATACATCATTTTATTCTGTGTTATCTGTACCATGCTGCAGAGCTGTGGGCCTGATACCACATGCAACATTTTATTCTGTGTTATCTGTGCCATGCTGCAGAGCTGTGGGACTGATACCACATACATCATTTTATTCTGTGTTATCTGTGAAATGCTGCAAAGCTGTGTGTCTGATACCACATACATTGTTTTATTCTGTATCTGTACCACGCTGCACAGCTGTGGGCCTGATACCACATACTTTGTTTTTTTCTATGTTTTATGTGCCATGCTGCAGAGCTGTGGACTTGATACCACATGCATCATTTTATTCTGTGTTATCTGTGCCATGCAGCAGAACTGTGGGCCTCATACCAAATATATCATTTTATTCTGTGTTATCTGTGCCATGCTGCAGAACTGTGGACCTGATACCTCATACATCATTTAATTCTGTGTTATCTATGCCATGCTGCAGAGCTGTGGGCATGATACCACATACATCACTTTATCCTGTGTTATCTGTGCCATGCTGCAGAGCTGTGGGCCTGATACTACATACATCATTTTATTCTGTATTATCTGTGCCATGCTGCAGAGCTGTGGGCCTCATACCACATACATCATTTTATTCTGTGTTTTCTGTGCCATACTGCAGAGCTGTGGGCCTGATACCGCATACATCATTTTATTCTGAGTTATCTGTGCCATGCTGCAGAGCTGTGGGCCTGATACCACATACATCATTTTATCCTGTGTTATCTGTGCCATGCTGCACAGGTGTGGACCTCATACCACATACATCATTTTATTCTGTGTTATCTGTATCATGCTGTAGAGCTTTGGGCCTGATACCACATACATCATTTTATTCTATGTTAATTGTGCCATGCTGCAGAGCTGTGTGCCTGATACCACATATATTATTATATTCTGTAATATCTGTGCCATGCTGCAGAGCTGTGGGCCTGATACCACATGCAACATTTTATTCTGTGTTATATGTGCCATGCTGCAGAGCTGTGGGACTTATACCACATACATCATTTCATTCTGTGTTATCTGTGCCATGCTGCAGAGCTGTGGGCCTGATACCACATACATCATTTTATACTGTGTTATCTGTGCCATGCTGCAGAGCAGTGGGCCTCATACCAAATACATCATTTTATTCTGTGTTATCTGTGCCATAATGCAGTGCTGTGGGCCTGATACCACATACATCATTTTATTCTGTGTTATCTGTGTAATCCTAATGAGCTGTGGGCCTGATACCACATACATTGTTTTATTCTGCATTATCTGTGCCATGCTGCAGAGCTGTGGGCCTGATACTACATACATCACTTTATTCTGTATTATCTGTGCCATGCTGCAGAGATGTGGGCCTCATACCACATACATCATTTTATTCTGTGTTTTCTGTGCCATACTGCAGAGCTGTGAGCCTGATACCGCATACTTCATTTTATTCTGAGTTATCTGCGCCATGCTGCAGAGCTCTGGGCGTGATACCACGTACATCATTTTATCCTGTGTTATCTGTGCCATGCTGCACAGGTGTGGACCTCATACCACATACATCATTTTATTCTGTGTTATCTGTGTCATGCTGCAGAGCTTTGGGCCTGATACCACATACATCATTTTATTCTATGTTAATTGTGCCATGCTGCAGAGCTGTGGGCCTGATACCACATATATTATTATATTCTGTGATATCTGTGCCATGCTGCAGAGCTGTGGGCCTGATACCACATGCAACATTTTATTCTGTGTTATATGTGCCATGCTGCAGAGCTGTGGGACTTATACCACATACATCATTTCATTCTATGTTATCTGTGCCATGCTGCAGAGCTGTGGGCCTGATACCACATACATCAATTTATACTGTGTTATCTGTGCCATGCTGCAGAGCAGTGGGCCTCATACCACATACATCATTTTATTCTGTGTTATCTGTGCCATACTGCAGTGCTGTGGGCCTGATACCACATACATCATTTTATTCTGTGTTATCTGTGCCATGCTGCAGAGCTGTGGGCCTGATACCACAAACATCATTTTATTCTGTGTTATCTGTGCCATACTGCAGTGCTGTGGGCCTGATACCACATACATCATTTTATTCTGTGTTATCTGTGCCATGCTGCAGAGCTGTGGGCCTGATACCACAAACATCATTTTATTCTGTGTTATCTGTGCCATGCTGCAGAGCTGTGGACTTGATACCAAATGTATCATTTTATTCTCTGTTATCTGTCCATGCTGCAGGGCTGTGGGCCTGATACCGCATACATCATTTTATTCTGAGTTATCTGCGCCATGCTGCAGAGCTGTGGGCCTGATACCACATACATCATTTTATCCTGTGTTATCTGTGCCATGCTGCACAGGTGTGAACCTGATACCACATACATCATTTTATTCTGTGTTATCTGTGTCATGCTGCAGAGCTTTGGGCCTGATACCACATACATCATTTTATTCTATGTTAATTGTGCCATGCTGCAGAGCTGTGGACCTGATACCACATATATTATTATATTCTGTGATATCTGTGCCATGCTGCAGAGTTGTGGACCTGATACCACATGCAACATTTTATTCTGTGTTATATGTGCCATGCTGCAAAGCTGTGGGACTTATACCACATACATCATTTCATTCTGTTATCTGTGCCATGCTGCAGAGCTGTGGGCCTGATACCACATACATCATTTTATACTGTATCTGTGCCATGCTGCAGAGCTGTGGGCCTGATACCATATACATCATTTTATTCTGTGTTATCTGTACCATGCTGCAGAGCTGTGGGCCTGATACCACATGCAACATTTTATTCTGTGTTATCTGTGTCATGCTGCAGAGCTGTGGGACTGATACCACATACATCATTTTATTCTGTGTTATCTGTGAAATGCTGCAGAGCTGTGTGTCTGATACCACATACATTGTTTTATTCTGTATCTGTACCACACTGCACAGCTGTGGGCCTGATACCACATACTTTGTTTTTTTCTATGTTTTATGTGCCATGCTGCAGAGCTGTGGACTTGATACCACATACATCATTTTATTCTGTGTTATCTGTGCCATGCAGCAGAACTGTGGGCCTCATACCAAATATATCATTTTATTCTGTGTTATCTGTGCCATGCTGCAGAGCTGTGGACCTGATACCTCATACATCATTTAATTCTCTGTTATCTATGCCATGCTGCAGAGCTGTGGGCATGATACTACATACATAATTTTATTCTGTGTTATCTGTGCCATGCTGCAGAGCTGTGGGCCTGATACTACATACATAATTTTATTCTGTATTATCTGTGCCATGCTGCAGAGCTGTGGGCCTCATACCACATACATCATTTTATTCTGTGTTATCTGTGTCATCCTGCTGAGCTGTGGGCCTGATACCACATACATCATTTTATTCTGTATTATCTGTGCCATGCTGCAGAGCTGTGGGCCTGATACTACATACATAATTTTATTCTGTATTATCTGTGCCATGCTGCAGAGCTGTGGGCCTCATACCACATACATCATTTTATTCTGTGTTTTCTGTGCCATACTGCAGAGCTGTGGGCCTGATACCACATACATCATTTTATTCTGTATTATCTGTGCCATGCTGCAGAGCTGTGGGCCTGATACTACATACATAATTTTATTCTGTATTATCTGTGCCATGCTGCAGAGCTGTGGGCCTCATACCACATACATCATTTTATTCTGTGTTTTCTGTGCCATACTGCAGAGCTGTGGGCCTGATACTGCATACATCATTTTATTCTGAGTTATCTGCGCCATGCTGTAGAGCTGTGGGCCTGATACCACATACATCATTTTATCCTGTGTTATCTGTGCCATGCTGCACATGTGTGGACCTCATACCACATACATCATTTTATTCTGTGTTATCTGTGTCATGCTGCAGAGCTTTGGGCCTGATACCACATACATCATTTTATTCTATGTTAATTGTGCCATGCTGCAGAGCTGTGGGCCTGATACCACATATATTATTATATTCTGTGATATCTGTGCCATGCAGCAGAGCTGTGGGCCTCATACCACATGCAACATTTTATTCTGTGTTATATGTGCCATGCTGCAGAGCTGTGGGACTTATACCACATACATCATTTTATTCTGTGTTATCTGTGTCATGCTGCAGAGCTTTGGGCCTGATACCACATACATCATTTTATTCTATGTTAATTGTGCCATGCTGCAGAGCTGTGGAACTGATACCACATATATTATTATATTCTGTGATATCTGTGCCATGCTGCAGAGCTGTGGACCTGATACCACATGCAACATTTTATTCTGTGTTATATGTGCCATGCTGCAGAGCTGTGGGACTTATACCACATACATCATTTCATTCTGTTATCTGTGCCATGTTGCAGAGCTGTGGGCCTGATACCACATACATCATTTTATACTGTATCTGTGCCATGCTGCACAGCTGTGGGCCTGATACCATATACATCATTTTATTCTGTGTTATCTGTACCATGCTGCAGAGCTGTGGGCCAGATACCACATGCAACATTTCATTCTGTGTTATCTGTGTCATGCTGCAGAGCTTTGGGCCTGATACCACATACATCATTTTATTCGATGTTAATTGTGCCATGCTGCAGAGCAGTGGGCCTGATACCACATATATTATTATATTCTGTGATATCTGTGCCATGCTGCAGAGCTGTGGGCCTGATACCACATGCAACATTTTATTCTGTGTTATATGTGCCATGCTGCAGAGCTGTGGGACTTATACCACATACATCATTTCATTCTGTGTTATCTGTGCCATGCTGCAGAGCTGTGGGCCTCATACCACATACATCATTTTATACTGTGTTATCTGTGCCATGCTGCAGAGCAGTGGGCCTCATACCAAATACATCATTTTATTCTGTGTTATCTGTGCCATAATGCAGTGCTGTGGGCCTGATACCACATACATCATTTTATTCTGTGTTATCTGTGTCATCCTGCTGAGCTGTGGGCCTGATACCACATATATCGTTTTATTCTGCATTATCTGTGCCATGCTGCAGAGCTGTGGGCCTGATACTACATACATCATTTTATTCTGTATTATCTGTGCCATGCTGCAGAGCTGTGGGCCTCATACCACATACATCATTTTATTATGTGTTTTCTGTGCCATACTGCACAGCTGTGGGCCTGATACCGCATACATCATTTTATTCTGAGTTATCTGCGCCATGCTGCAGAGCTGTGGGCCTGATACCACATACATCATTTTATCCTGTGTTATCTGTGCCATGCTGCACAGGTGTGGACCTCATACCACATACATCATTTTATTCTGTGTTATCTGTGTCATGATGCAGAGCTTTGGGCCTGATACCACATACATCATTTTATTCTATGTTAATTGTGCCATGCTGCAGAGCTGTGGGCCTGATACCACATATATTATTATATTCTGTGATATCTGTGCCATGCTGCAGAGCTGTGGGCCTGATACCACATGCAACATTTTATTCTGTGTTATATGTGCCATGCTGCAGAGCTGTGGGACTTATACCACATACATCATTTCATTCTGTGTTATCTGTGCCATGCTGCAGAGCAGTGGGCCTCATACCACATACATCATTTTATTCTGTGTTATCTGTGCCATACTGCAGTGCTGTGAGCCTGATACCACATGCAACATTTTATTCTGTGTTATATGTGCCATGCTGCAGAGCTGTGGGCCTGATACCACAAACATAATTTTATTCTGTGTTATCTGTGCCATGCTGCAGAGCTGTGGGCCTGATACCACATACTTCATTTTTTTCTATGTTTTATGTGACATGCTGCAGAGCTGTGGACTTATACCACATACATAATTTCATTCTGTGTTATCTGTGCCATGCTGCAGAACTGTGGGCCTGATACCACATACATCATTTTATACTGTGTTATCTGTGCCATGCTGCAGAGCAGTGGGCCTCATACCACATACATCATTTTATTCTGTGTTATCTGCGCCATACTGCAGTGCTGTGGGCCTGATACCACATACATCATTTTATTCTGTGTTATCTGTGCCATGCTGCAGAGCTGTGGGCCTGATACCACAAACATCATTTTATTCTGAGTTATCTGCGCCATGCTGCAGAGCTGTGGGCCTGATACCACATACATCATTTTATCCTGTGTTATCTGTGCCATGCTGCACAGGTGTGGACCTCATACCACATACATCATTTTATTATGTGTTATCTGTGTCATGCTGCAGAGCTTTGGGCCTGATACCACATACATCATTTTATTCTATGTTAATTGTGCCATGCTGCAGAGCTGTGGGCTTGATACCACATATATTATTATATTCTGTGATATCTGTACCATGCTGCAGAGCTGTGGGCCTGATACCACATGCAACATTTTATTCTGTGTTATATGTGCCATGCTGCAGAGCTGTGGGACTTATACCACATACATCATTTCATTCTGTGTTACCTGTGCCATGCTGCAGAGCTGTGGGCCTGATACCACATACATCATTTTATACTGTGTTATCTGTGCCATGCTGCAGAGCAGTGGGCCTCATACCACATACATCATTTTATTCTGTGTTATCTGTGCCATACTGCAGTGCTGTGGGCCTGATACCACATGCATCATTTTATTCTGTGTTATCTGTGCCATGCAGCAGAACTGGGCCTCATACCAAATATATCATTTTATTGTGTTATCTGTGCCATGCTGCAGAGCTGTGGACCTGATACCACATACATCATTTAATTCTGTGTTATATATGCAATGCTGCAGAGCTGTGGGCATGATACCACATACATCATTTTATTCTGCATTATCTGAGTCATCCTGCTGAGCTGTGGGCCTGATACCACATACATCATTTTATTCTGTATTATTTGTGCCATGCTGCAGAGCTGTGGGCCTGATACCACATACATCATTTTATTCTGTGTTTTCTGTGCCATACTGTAGAGCTGTGGGCCTGATACCACATACATAATTGTATTCTGTGTTATCTGTGACATGCTGCAGAGCTGTAGGCCTGATACTACATACATCATTTTATTCTGTATTATGTGTGCCATGCTGCAGAGCTGTGGGCCTGATACCGCATACATCATTTTATTCTGTGTTTTCTGTGCCATACTGCAGAGCTGTGGGCCTGATACCACATACATAATTGTATTCTGTGTTATCTGTGACATGCTGCAGAGCTGTGGGCCTGATAAGACATACGTCATTTTGCTCTCTGTTATCTGTGCCATGCTGCAGAGCTGTGGATCTGATACCACATATATCATTTTATTCTGTGTTATCTGTTCCATGCTGCAGAGCTGTTGGACTGATACCACATACATCATTTTATTTTGTGTTATCTGTGCCATGCTGCAGAGCTATGGGCCACATACCACATACATCATTTTCCATGCCGTGCTGCAGAGCTGTGGGCCTGATACCACAAACATCATTTTTCTGTGTTATCTATGCCATTCTGCAGAGCTGTGGCCTGATACCAGATACATAATTTTATTCTTTATCTGTGCCATGTGTAGAGCTGTAGGCCTGATACCACATACATCAATTTATTCTGTGTTATCTCTGCCATCCTGTAGAGCTGTGGACCTGATACCACATACACCATTTTATTCTGTGTTATCTGTGCCATGCTGCAGAGCTGTGGGCCTCATACCACATACATCATTTTATTCTGTGTTATCTGTGGCGTGCTGTACAGCTAAGGACCTTATACCATATATATCATTTTATTCTGTTTTCTGTGCTAGGCTGCAGAGCTGTGGGCCTGATGCTACATACATCATTTTATTCTGTGTTATCTGTGCCATGTGTAGAGCTGAAGGCCTGATACCACATACATCATTCTATTCTGTGTTATCTGTGACATGCTGCAGAGCTGTGGGCCTGATAAGACATACGTCATTTTATTCTCTGTTATCTGTGCCATGCTGCAGAGCTGTGGATCTGATACCACATATATCATTTTATTCTGTGTTATCTGTTCCATGCTGCAGAGCTGTTGGACTGATACCACATACATTATTTTATTTTGTGTTATCTGTGCCATGCTGCAGGGCTGTGGGCCTGATACCGCATACATCATTTTATTCTGAGTTATCTGCGCCATGCTGCAGAGCTGTGGGCCTGATACCACATACATCATTTTATCCTGTGTTATCTGTGCCATGCTGCACAGGTGTGAACCTGATACCACATACATCATTTTATTCTGTGTTATCTGTGTCATGCTGCAGAGCTTTGGGCCTGATACCACATACATCATTTTATTCTATGTTAATTGTGCCATGCTGCAGAGCTGTTTGCCTGATACCACATATATTATTATATTCTGTGATATCTGTGCCATGCTGCAGAGCTGTGGGCCTGATACCACATGCAACATTTTATTCTGTGTTATATGTGCCATGCTGCAGAGCTGTGGGACTTATACCACATACATCATTTTATTCTGTGTTATCTGTGTCATGCTGCAGAGCTTTGGGCCTGATACCACATACATCATTTTATTCTATGTTAATTGTGCCATGCTGCAGAGCTGTGGACCTGATGCCACATATATTATTATATTCTGTGATATCTGTGCCATGCTGCAGAGCTGTGGACCTGATACCACATGCAACATTTTATTCTGTGTTATATGTGCCATGCTGCAGAGCTGTGTGACTTATACCACATACATCATTTCATTCTGTTATCTGTGCCATGCTGCAGAGCTGTGGGCCTGATCCCACATACATCATTTTATACTGTATCTGTGCCATGCTGCAGAGCTGTGGGCCTGATACCATATACATCATTTTATTCTGTGTTATCTGTACCATGCTGCAGAGCTGTGGGCCTGATACCACATGCAACATTTTATTCTGTGTTATCTGTGTCATGCTGCAGAGCTGTGGGACTGATACCACATACATCATTTTATTCTGTGTTATCTGTGAAATGCTGCAGAGCTGTGTGTCTGATACCACATACATTGTTTTATTCTGTATCTGTACCATGCTGCACAGCTGTGGGCCTGATACCACATACTTTGTTTTTTTCTATGTTTTATGTGCCATGCTGCTGAGCTGTGGACTTGATACCACACACATCATTTTATTCTGTGTTATCTGTGCCATGCTGCAGAGCTGTGGACCTGATACCTCATACATCATTTAATTCTGTATTATCTATGCCATGCTGCAGAGCTGTGGGCATGACACCACATACATCATTTTATTCTGTGTTATCTGTGTCATCCTGCTGAGCTATGGGCCTGATACCACATACATCATTTTATTCTGCATTATCTGTGCCATGCTGCAGAGCTGTGGGCCTGATACTACATACATCATTTTATTCTGTATTATCTGTGCCATGCTGCAGAGCTGTGGGCCTCATACCACATACATCATTTTATTCTGAGTTATCTGCGCCATGCTGCAGAGCTGTGGGCCTGATACCACATACATCATTTTATCCTGTGTTATCTGTGCCATGCTGCACAGGTGTGGACCTCATACCACATACATCATTTTATTCTGTGTTATCTGTGTCATGCTGCAGAGCTTTGGGCCTGATACCACATACATCATTTTATTCTATGTTAATTGTGCCATGCTGCAGAGCTGTGGGCCTGATACCACATATATTATTATATTCTGTGATATCTGTGCCATGCTGCAGAGCTGTGGGCCTGATACCACATGCAACATTTTATTCTGTGTTATATGTGCCATGCTGCAGAGCTGTGGGCCTGATACCACATACATCATTTTATACTGTGTTATCTGTGCCATGCTGCAGAGCAGTGGGCCTCATACCAAGTACATCATTTTATTCTGTGTTATCTGTGCCATAATGCAGTGCTGTGGGCCTGATACCACATACATCATTTTATTCTGTGTTTTCTGTGTCATCCTGCTGAGCTGTGGGCCTGATACAACATACATCGTTTTATTCTGCATTATCTGTGCCATGCTGCAGAGCTGTGGGCCTGATACTACATACATCATTTTATTCTGTGTTATCTGTGCCATGCTGCAGAGCTGTGGGCCTGATACCACAAACATCATTTTATTCTGTGTTATCTGTGCCATGCTGCAGAGCTGTGGGCCTGATACCACATACATCATTTAATTCTGTGTTATCTATGCAATGCTGCAGAGCTGTGGGCATGATACCACATACATCATTTTATTCTGCATTATCTGAGTCATCCCGCTGAGCTGTGGGCCTGATACCACATACATCATTTTATTCTGCGTTATCTGTGCCATGCTGCAGAGCTGTGGGCCTGATACTACATACATCATTTTATTCTGTATTATTTGTGCCATGCTGCAGAGCTGTGGGCCTGATGCTACATACATCATTTTATTCTGTGTTATCTGTGCCATGTGTAGAGCTGTGGGCCTGATACCACATACATCATTTTATTCTGTGTTATCTGTGCCATGCAGCAGAATTGTGGGCCTCATACCAAATATATCATTTTATTCTGTGTTATCTGTGCCATGCTGCAGAGCTGTGGACCTGATATAACATACATCATTTAATTCTGTGTTATCTGTGCCATGCTGCAGAGCTGTGGGCCTGATACTACATACATCATTTTATTCTGTATTATCTGTACCATGCTGCAGAGCTGTGGGCCTGATATCACATACATCGTTTATTCTGTGTTTTCTGTGCCATACTGCAGAGCTGTGGGCCGGATACCACATACATAATTGTATTCTGTGTTATCTGTGACATGCTGCAGAGCTGTAGGCCTGACACTACATACATCATTTTATTCTGTATTATCTGTGCCATGCTGCAGAGCTGTGGGCCTGATACCGCATATATCATTTTATTCTGCATTATCTGTGCCATGCTGCAGAGCTGTGGGCCTGATACCGCATACATCATTTTATTCTGTGTTTTCTGTGCCATACTGCAGAGCTGTGGGCCTGATAAGACATACATCATTTTATTCTCTGTTATCTGTGCCATGCTGCAGAGCTGTGGATCTGATACCACATATATCATTTTATTCTGTGTTATCTGTTCCATGCTGCAGAGCTGTTGGACTGATACCACATACATCATTTTATTTTGTGTTATCTGTGCCATGCTGCAGAGCTATGGGCCACATACCACATACATCATTTTCCATGCCGTGCTGCAGAGCTGTGGGCCTGATACCACAAACATAATTTTTTCTGTGTTATCTGTGCCATTCTGCAAAGCTGTGGCCTGATACCAGATACATCATTTTATTCTTAATCTGTGCCATGTGTAGAGCTGTAGGCCTGATACCACATGCATCAATTTATTCTGTGTTATCTCTGCCATCCTGTAGAGCTGTGGACCTGATACCACATACACCATTTTATTCTGTGTTATCTGTGCCATGCTGCAGAGCTGTGGGCCTGATACCACATACATAATTGTATTCTGTGTTATCTGTGACATGCTGCAGAGCTGTGGGCCTGATAAGACATACGTCATTTTGCTCTCTGTTATCTGTGCCATGCTGCAGAGCTGTGGATCTGATACCACATATATCATTTTATTCTGTGTTATCTGTTCCATGCTGCAGAGCTGTTGGACTGATACCACATACATCATTTTATTTTGTGTTATCTGTGCCATGCTGCAGAGCTATGGGCCACATACCACATACATCATTTTCCATGCCGTGCTGCAGAGCTGTGGGCCTGATACCACAAACATCATTTTTTCTGTGTTATCTATGCCATTCTGCAGAGCTGTGGCCTGATACCAGATACATAATTTTATTCTTTATCTGTGCCATGTGTAGAGCTGTAGGCCTGATACCACATACATCAATTTATTCTGTGTTATCTCTGCCATCCTGTAGAGCTGTGGACCTGATACCACATACACCATTTTATTCTGTGTTATCTGTGCCATGCTGCAGAGCTGTGGGCCTCATACCACATACATCATTTTATTCTGTGTTATCTGTGGCGTGCTGTACAGCTAAGGACCTTATACCATATATATCATTTTATTCTGTTTTCTGTGCTAGGCTGCAGAGCTGTGGGCCTGATGCTACATACATCATTTTATTCTGTGTTATCTGTGCCATGTGTAGAGCTGAAGGCCTGATACCACATACATCATTCTATTCTGTGTTATCTGTGACATGCTGCAGAGCTGTGGGCCTGATAAGACATACGTCATTTTATTCTCTGTTATCTGTGCCATGCTGCAGAGCTGTGGATCTGATACCACATATATCATTTTATTCTGTGTTATCTGTTCCATGCTGCAGAGCTGTTGGACTGATACCACATACATTATTTTATTTTGTGTTATCTGTGCCATGCTGCAGGGCTGTGGGCCTGATACCGCATACATCATTTTATTCTGAGTTATCTGCGCCATGCTGCAGAGCTGTGGGCCTGATACCACATACATCATTTTATCCTGTGTTATCTGTGCCATGCTGCACAGGTGTGAACCTGATACCACATACATCATTTTATTCTGTGTTATCTGTGTCATGCTGCAGAGCTTTGGGCCTGATACCACATACATCATTTTATTCTATGTTAATTGTGCCATGCTGCAGAGCTGTTTGCCTGATACCACATATATTATTATATTCTGTGATATCTGTGCCATGCTGCAGAGCTGTGGGCCTGATACCACATGCAACATTTTATTCTGTGTTATATGTGCCATGCTGCAGAGCTGTGGGACTTATACCACATACATCATTTTATTCTGTGTTATCTGTGTCATGCTGCAGAGCTTTGGGCCTGATACCACATACATCATTTTATTCTATGTTAATTGTGCCATGCTGCAGAGCTGTGGACCTGATGCCACATATATTATTATATTCTGTGATATCTGTGCCATGCTGCAGAGCTGTGGACCTGATACCACATGCAACATTTTATTCTGTGTTATATGTGCCATGCTGCAGAGCTGTGTGACTTATACCACATACATCATTTCATTCTGTTATCTGTGCCATGCTGCAGAGCTGTGGGCCTGATCCCACATACATCATTTTATACTGTATCTGTGCCATGCTGCAGAGCTGTGGGCCTGATACCATATACATCATTTTATTCTGTGTTATCTGTACCATGCTGCAGAGCTGTGGGCCTGATACCACATGCAACATTTTATTCTGTGTTATCTGTGTCATGCTGCAGAGCTGTGGGACTGATACCACATACATCATTTTATTCTGTGTTATCTGTGAAATGCTGCAGAGCTGTGTGTCTGATACCACATACATTGTTTTATTCTGTATCTGTACCATGCTGCACAGCTGTGGGCCTGATACCACATACTTTGTTTTTTCTATGTTTTATGTGCCATGCTGCTGAGCTGTGGACTTGATACCACACACATCATTTTATTCTGTGTTATCTGTGCCATGCTGCAGAGCTGTGGACCTGATACCTCATACATCATTTAATTCTGTATTATCTATGCCATGCTGCAGAGCTGTGGGCATGACACCACATACGTCATTTTATTCTGTGTTATCTGTGTCATCCTGCTGAGCTATGGGCCTGATACCACATACATCATTTTATTCTGCATTATCTGTGCCATGCTGCAGAGCTGTGGGCCTGATACTACATACATCATTTTATTCTGTATTATCTGTGCCATGCTGCAGAGCTGTGGGCCTCATACCACATACATCATTTTATTCTGAGTTATCTGCGCCATGCTGCAGAGCTGTGGGCCTGATACCACATACATCATTTTATCCTGTGTTATCTGTGCCATGCTGCACAGGTGTGGACCTCATACCACATACATCATTTTATTCTGTGTTATCTGTGTCATGCTGCAGAGCTTTGGGCCTGATACCACATACATCATTTTATTCTATGTTAATTGTGCCATGCTGCAGAGCTGTGGGCCTGATACCACATATATTATTATATTCTGTGATATCTGTGCCATGCTGCAGAGCTGTGGGCCTGATACCACATGCAACATTTTATTCTGTGTTATATGTGCCATGCTGCAGAGCTGTGGGCCTGATACCACATACATCATTTTATACTGTGTTATCTGTGCCATGCTGCAGAGCAGTGGGCCTCATACCAAGTACATCATTTTATTCTGTGTTATCTGTGCCATAATGCAGTGCTGTGGGCCTGATACCACATACATCATTTTATTCTGTGTTTTCTGTGTCATCCTGCTGAGCTGTGGGCCTGATACAACATACATCGTTTTATTCTGCATTATCTGTGCCATGCTGCAGAGCTGTGGGCCTGATACTACATACATCATTTTATTCTGTGTTATCTGTGCCATGCTGCAGAGCTGTGGGCCTGATACCACAAACATCATTTTATTCTGTGTTATCTGTGCCATGCTGCAGAGCTGTGGGCCTGATACCACATACATCATTTAATTCTGTGTTATCTATGCAATGCTGCAGAGCTGTGGGCATGATACCACATACATCATTTTATTCTGCATTATCTGAGTCATCCCACTGAGCTGTGGGCCTGATACCACATACATCATTTTATTCTGCGTTATCTGTGCCATGCTGCAGAGCTGTGGGCCTGATACTACATACATCATTTTATTCTGTATTATTTGTGCCATGCTGCAGAGCTGTGGGCCTGATGCTACATACATCATTTTATTCTGTGTTATCTGTGCCATGTGTAGAGCTGTGGGCCTGATACCACATACATCATTTTATTCTGTGTTATCTGTGCCATGCAGCAGAATTGTGGGCCTCATACCAAATATATCATTTTATTCTGTGTTATCTGTGCCATGCTGCAGAGCTGTGGACCTGATATAACATACATCATTTAATTCTGTGTTATCTGTGCCATGCTGCAGAGCTGTGGGCCTGATACTACATACATCATTTTATTCTGTATTATCTGTACCATGCTGCAGAGCTGTGGGCCTGATATCACATACATCGTTTTATTCTGTGTTTTCTGTGCCATACTGCAGAGCTGTGGGCCGGATACCACATACATAATTGTATTCTGTGTTATCTGTGACATGCTGCAGAGCTGTAGGCCTGACACTACATACATCATTTTATTCTGTATTATCTGTGCCATGCTGCAGAGCTGTGGGCCTGATACCGCATATATCATTTTATTCTGCATTATCTGTGCCATGCTGCAGAGCTGTGGGCCTGATACCGCATACATCATTTTATTCTGTGTTTTCTGTGCCATACTGCAGAGCTGTGGGCCTGATAAGACATACATCATTTTATTCTCTGTTATCTGTGCCATGCTGCAGAGCTGTGGATCTGATACCACATATATCATTTTATTCTGTGTTATCTGTTCCATGCTGCAGAGCTGTTGGACTGATACCACATACATCATTTTATTTTGTGTTATCTGTGCCATGCTGCAGAGCTATGGGCCACATACCACATACATCATTTTCCATGCCGTGCTGCAGAGCTGTGGGCCTGATACCACAAACATAATTTTTTCTGTGTTATCTGTGCCATTCTGCAAAGCTGTGGCCTGATACCAGATACATCATTTTATTCTTAATCTGTGCCATGTGTAGAGCTGTAGGCCTGATACCACATGCATCAATTTATTCTGTGTTATCTCTGCCATCCTGTAGAGCTGTGGACCTGATACCACATACACCATTTTATTCTGTGTTATCTGTGCCATGCTGCAGAGCTGTGGGCCTGATACCACATACATCATTTTATACTGTATCTGTGCCATGCTGCAGAGCTGTGGGCCTGATACCACATGCAACATTTTATTCTGTGTTATCTGTACCATGCTGCAGAACTGTGGGCCTGATACCACATGCAACATTTTATTCTGTGTTATCTGTGCCATGCTGCAGAGCTGTGGGACTGATACCACATACATTGTTTTATTCTGCATCTGTACCACGCTGCAGAGCTGTGGGCCTGATACCACATACTTCTTTTTTTCTATGTTTTATGTGCCATGCTGCAGAGCTGTGGACTTGATACCACATACATCATTTTATTCTGTGTTATCTGTGCCATGCAGCAGAGCTGTGGGCCTCATACCAAATATATCATTTTATTCTGTTATCTGTGCCATGTTGCAGAGCTGTGGACCTGATACCACATACAACATTTTGTTCTGTGTTATCTGTGCCATGCTGCAGAGCTGTGAGACTTATACCACATACATAATTTTATGTTGTGTATTCTGTGCCATGCTGCAGAGCTGTAGGCCTGCTACTACATACATCATTTTATTCTGTATTATCTGTGCCATGCTGCAGAGCTGTGGGCCTGATACCACATACATCATTTTATTCTGTGTTTTCTGTGCCGTACTGCAGAGCTGTGGGCCTGATACCACATACATAATTGTATTCTGTGTTATCTGTGACATGCTGCAGAGCTGTGGGCCTGATAAGAGATACGTCATTTTATTCTCTGTTATCTGTGCCATGCTGCAGAGCTGTGGATCTGATACCACATATATCATTTTATTCTGTGTTATCTGTTCCATGCTGCAGAGCTATTGGACTGATACCACATACATTATTTTATTTTGTGTTATCTGTGCCATGCTGCAGAGCTATGGGCCACATACCGCATACATCATTTTCCATGCTGTGCTGCAGAGCTGTGGGCCTGATGCCACACACATCAGTTTTTCTGTGTTATCTGTGCCATTCTGCAGAGCTGTGGCCTGATACCAGATACATCATTTTATTCTTTATCTGTGCCATGTGTAGAGCTGTAGGCCTTATACCACATATATCAATTTATTCTGTGTTATCTCTGCCATCCTGTAGAGCTGTGGACCTGATACCACATACACCATTTTATTCTGTGTTATCTGTGCCATGCTGCAGAGCTGTGGGCCTCATACCACATACATCATTTTATTCTGTGTTATCTGTGGCGTGCTGTACAGCTAAGGACCTTATACCATATATATCATTTTATTCTGTTTTCTGTGCTAGGCTGCAGAGCTGTGGGCCTGATGCTACATACATCATTTTATTCTGTGTTATCTGTGCCATGTGTAGAGCTGAAGGCCTGATACCACATACATCATTCTATTCTGTGTTATCTGTGCCATGTGTAGAGGTGTGGGCCTGATACCACGTACATCATTTTATTCTGTGTTTTCTTTGCCGTACTGCAGAGCTTTGGCCTAATACCACATACAACATTTTATTCTGTGTTATCTGTGCCATGCTGCAGAGCTGCGGGCATGATACCACATATATAATTTTATGTGTTATCTGTGCCATGCAGCAGAGCTATTCTGTATCTATGCCATGCTGCAGAGTTGTGGGCCTGATACCACATACATCATTTTCATCTGTATTATTTGTCCTTGCTACTGACTTGTGGGCCTGATGTCACAGACAGCATTTTATTCTGTGTTATCTGTGCCATGTGCACAGCTGTGGGTCTGATAGCACATACATTATTTTATTCTCCATCTGTGCCATGCTGCAGAGCTGTGGGACTGATACTACATACATAATTTTATTCTGTGTTATCTGTGCCATGCTGCAGAGCTGTGGGCCTGATGCCATTTTTCATCATTTTATTCTGTGTTATCTGTGCCATGTGTAGAGCTGTAGGCCTGATACCACATACATCGTTTTACTGTGTTATCTGTGCCATGCTGAGAGCTGTGGGCCTGATAACACATACATCATTTTATTCTGTGTTAATGGTGCCATGTTGCAAAGCTGTGAGCCTGATACCACATACATCATTTTATTTTGTGTTATCTGTGGCATGCTGCACAGCTAAGGACCTTTTACCATATGCATCATTTTATTCTGTGTTATCTGTGCCAGGCTGCAGAGCTGTGGGCCTGATGCCGCATACATCATTTTATTCTGTGTTATCTATGCCATGTGTAGAGCTGAAAGCCTGATGCCACATACATCATTTTATTCTGTGTTATCTGTTCCATGCTGCAGAGCTGTAGGACTGATACTACATACATCATTTTATTCTCAGTTATCTGTGCCATGCTGCAGAGCTGTGGGTCTGATACCACATACATCATTCAATTCTGTGTTATCCGTGCCATGCTGCAGAGCTGCGGTCCTGATACTACAGACATCATTTTATTCTGTTATCTGTGTCATGTGTAGAGCTGTAGGCCTGATACCACATACATAGCTTTATTCTGTATTATTTTATTTATTTATTTCAGTTTGTTAACCGGGAAAGTCCATTGGGCCAAGGTAGCCTGTTTTCAATGGAGGCCCGAGGAGAAAAGCTCCAGACAGAAATACTAGTACAATATAAGATAATAACTAGTACAGCATATAAGAGAAACAAATTAACTGAAAACAATTTAAATATAAGTACTAAGTCAAACACTTCTAGATATTTACAAGAACAAACAAATTAATGCTTATTCAGTACATCATAACTGTAGACAAAAGAATTTAAGCAAAGGTAGAATTTAGAGTAGGATAAGAAAGAGACAGGTGTCAGGATTCAGGTAGGATGAGTGCAGGAGCATTCCCAGAGAGATGAGAGATGAGAGTGGAGTAAGGTTTTAAAGGAAGGGAGATTCTGGGTAGTTCTAATGCGAGGGGAAGAGAGTTCCATAATCTAGCAAGGGAGAATGATAGTAAGAGTTGCCCTGGTGAATGTAAAGGTTTGTAAAGTTCCAAGAGGTTTTGATTTGTGGATCTAAGTGTTCTGTGTGGCTGGTGAAGTTTTAAGGAAGAGGAGAGTGATGGACAGCTAGAGAGTTTAAAAATGAGCTTGTGTGCTACTGTTAGTTGAATGAAAGTTAGATAGCCTGGGAGTTCCAACCAGTTTAGTGCATAGAGGGAGTTACAATGATGACTGGAGGATTTGGATCCTGTGGCAAACTTAGAAATTTTATTATAGCATGAGGATTGTTTTGATTTCAGGGTTGATTGGAGATTACTGAGTAGTGGGGCCCCATACAAAAGGGAGGGGATAAGGTAGGTAGAAGATAGGAGTTGTCTGGATGAAAGAGAGAGGTAACGTATGTGTCAATAAAGCATTCCGAGTTTTTATTCTTTTTTTTTTTTATAATTGTTTGTAGGTGGACGTCAAACTTTAGCTGGTCATCAATAAGGACGTCCAGACGTTTGGCATGGGGAACTATTTCAATAGATGTTTTGTTTAGACTGAGGATAGAAAAGGATGCTTTGTCAACAGCAGTATGTCTAGAAGGAGTAAAAATCATTATTTTGAATTTGGCAGCATTAAGGGCTAGATGATCGTCAAGCATCCAGGACTCAGTGGAGGAGAAGGCCTCTTGAGTAAAGTTTGTTAATATGGGTAGAGTTTTAGCAGAACAGATGATAGCGGAGTCATCTGCGTATTTCACGAGTTTAGCATTGGTGATCTTTTGGTGGAAATCATTGAGAAAAATATTAAATAATAAGGGACCCGGTATGTAGCCTTGAGGTACTCCTGTTGGGGTGTGAAGGAAAGAGGAAGTACAGCAGTTTCATTTTACAGCTTGTTCCCTGGCTGAAAGATAGCTGGTGAACCATTTGATAGAAGAAGAGGAAAGATTAAGATGAGAGAGTTTAGAAAGCAGGAGTTGATGGAAGACAGTATCAAAGGCCTTGGATAAGTCTAGGAGGAGGGTAGAAACTATGTTACCAGAGTCGCGAGCAGAGTTGATGATTTTGAGGAAGGAAAGGAGGGCAGTGGTGGTGCTATGACCTGGTCTAAACCCATGTTGTGTAGGAGTCAGTAGTTAGTTGTCAAGGAGGTAGCGTAAAAGTTGCAGGTGAATACATTTTTCGAGTATCTTGGAGACAGGGGACAGGATAGCAATAGGGCGAAAGTTGGAGATAGAAAAGTTGTGACCTCCTTTGTGGAGGGGGATGATGAAGGCTTTTTTCCAGAGGTGTGGTACATAGGATTCCTGGATGGAGCGGTTTATTAGGATGCTGATGGGAAGGGCTATGCCATCAGTAGCTAGCTTGAGGAAGTTGGATGGAATGTCATCTGGGGCATTAGAGCAAGGTTTTAACTTTAGTAGGAGCTTTTTTATAGTGTTGGTAGGAATGGATTTGAGAGTGAAAGAGGGGGTCAGAGAGTTATTGGAGGTTATATCCTTGGTTTCAGATATGTTGAGGGAGATATTATTATGGAAAGATGAGGTGAGTTTGCCTATGGAATCAATGAAAAAGGAATTGAATTGGTTGGCTAGGTGGAGGTCAGGTGAGTCAGGGTCAGGGCAGGGGTTCTCTTGTTTGCCTGGAGATAGTATTGATGCAATGCTATTCCAAAATTTTTTGGGGTTGGTTTTATGGCTATTTTGAAGTTTAAGATAGTAGGATTTATGGTCGATGGCTATCTATTTTTTTACTTGATTTCAGAGTTGCTTATATTCTGCAAGAGCGTTGGGAGTTTTGAATTTTTGATAGTATTTCCAGGTTTTGTCTCTGAGATGCATAAGGACTTTAGTGTCTTTGGTTAGCCAGGGGGCCATTTTGGATTTGAGTCTTTTGGTTCTGCAGGGGGTAAAACTATTTGCTAGATCAGTAAAAACTGTAGTGAAGTGTGAGACAGTAGCGTCTAAAGGAAGGTACTTTAGAGGGTTCCAGTTTATCTGCTGTAAGGCATTAGAGAAGATTTGGGAGTTGAAATTTTGCATATTACGGGTTGTAATGTGTTTGTGCTTAAGGAGCAGGGGGGAAGGGGAATGGTATATGTAGGCAGGGAGATGGTCACTAAGGGAGTCGGGGAGAGAACCACTATCAGAAATTCGGGTTGGGTGGGAGACTAGTATCCAGTCAAGGATGCTACCTGTGGTGTAATCTTTATTTGGTCTAGTAGGAGTTTGGATTAGCTGAGTGAATTGATATAGGTTAATACTTTGAGTAGGAGTTGATGAATCAATGGAAGACCAGTTAATGTTGACATCACCTAGGATTATTGTCTCATAATTTGTGTTGGAGGTAAACCAGGCAAGAATATCTTCCAGAATAGGGATGTTGTTACCAGGTGGTATGTACAGGGAGGCAATGCATAAAGATCTGTTGTTGTTAACTTTGAGAAGGGTCAGGGTTAGCTCAGCAGTGTCATATGAGGGTATGGGCTTAGTATAGGGTGCCACTGTTAAGGAGGAGGAGAAGAGTAAGGCTACTCTTCCACCTTTCTTTTGGGATCTGTCACTTCTTATGAGTTTATAGTTTGTGGCGTTATTTCGGTATCTTTTATATGTGGCTTTAACCAGGTTTCTGTGATAGAGAGAATATCAGGTTTGTTGTGGGATATCCAGGCATGAAAGGCAGATATTTTATTACAAAGGATCCTGGCATTAAGTGTAGCAAGGAGAGGAGATTTGTGGGGGAGGGGAGAACTTTGTAAGTTTGTTTTGCAAGTAGAGTTAAGTGAAGGCCCTGGATTAGGGTGTATATCTCCAGAGCAGAAGAGGAGGGTGACTAATTTAGAATATAGTAGGGATAGGCATCTCTGTTCTAAGGGGTTATAGATTTGGGAATTGGAAATTAATGAGGTTAGCTTGGTAGGTATGGGAAGTGGTTTACAAGGAGTAGGGAAGAGTTTCCTTTGAAAGAGAAAATATGCATAATGGTTATAGAGGTGGGAAAAGACTTGCGTTGTTGAGGGAGAGTCTTTTTTAACATATACTGAAGTTGTGTGAAAGGGAGGGGAGTACCGGAACTGTGGGAGACTAGTGAGGTTGAGTAGGTAGAAGAGAATGAGGGTTTGAAATAAGGATAGTAGAGCATCAGCAGGTCTTGTTTGCATGACAGGTGTTAGATGCAAGTCAAGTGAAAGGGATATGTAGAAAGAGAGACATCTAAGAATGGGAGAGGTGTAGTGCAAAGGTTATTGTATGGGTGTGAAGACAGGGATGTTGCACGGTGAAGGATGGGTTGAGCAGAGGGCAGTGGGTGGGAGTGTGACCACAGGTTGAAGATAGTGATAGGGAGTAGGAGGAGGGAGTGGCCAAGTGTGATAGATATGTTATGTGGGAGTGGTCAGATAGGTATAAAGGTAGATGTGTTGGGGCGTGTGGAATTTGGGGGAAGGGTAGGGGAGCGGAGTGATCCTGGAGGGTGAACGGAGCAGGTAGAGCCACAAAGAAGTGATGAGCACAGAAAGTTATCAGTGACTGGAACACCTAAAATTAAGATGGGCAACAACTGAGGTGTGAGTTAGGGTAATTGCAGACAGTTTTAGCATAAGTTTTTCAGACCAGGAAAGTAGTGAGCAAGTGTGGTAGTACGGAATGGGGGAGAAGAAATTAAAATAACTAATGTATTATAGAGGGAATTTTGGAAAAAAAGGTATGGTGAGCGAGTGTTTGTAGTGGTGTATGTCGCCACCTACAGGTGAAGGAGATGACAGACAGATACGAAGGGGAGTCTTAGTTAATAAAAGTAAGCTTAAGATCTAATCAAAAAAGAGGAAAACCAGAGGGGGGGGAGAGAGGCAAATGGGCTGCAGTAGGCTGCTGTCACACACATGGGAGGTAAAATCTAATATAATAATACCAGCTTTAACTAAGTGTTCCAAATAGAGTCTTTAGGCTACATACATTGTGCTTTCCTTTTCTGGGAATAACTTCACTGTGGTAGAGTTCACTGGTGCCTGGGTAGCAGGCAGTTCAATGGTGTCTTCCATACCTAGCAGGGAGGTAGTCCTTGATATTGTAAAAGTGGGGAAGCGGCAGACTGTAAAAGAGAGAGAGAAAGGTATTATTCAAGCTGCATGGCAGAACAAGGGAGGTAGGAGGTGGAGAGAAAGTTTAGAGAGGTAGGAGGTGGAGAGAAAGTTTAGAGAGGAAGGGGATGAGTAGTAGAAAAGCAATGCTCTTTAGGCCATGAGACCCCCCAATGAACTTTTTCCATAGAGCCTAAGGAGAGTGAAAATCCCTCAAGGCTAGTTGAGAGGTCAGAGATAAACTACTATACAAGTACGGAAACACTTGTAAGCACATGCTACATCAAAAATAATTCTGCAAGGCAAAGATCAATACAGCAATAAACTGATGCAAGATAGTACGCGAGACTGTATAGGAATGGGTTAGGCATAGGAAGGCATCATGAATAGCAAATTAAGTTCACTGTGTTACTTTAACATGAAACGAACATCAAATCACAGCAGATTATAACACAGTACTAGCATTAACTAACTGTGCTACAAGGGTGGGAGGGTGGCATAATGGTTAAGGTGTTTGCCTTACAGACACAAGGTACAGGGTTTGATTCTCACATGGGGTAATTGGCTAGGCTTAAAATGACCCAGAAGGGCTGTTAGCCTAGTACTAATCTATGAACCTATATGAACCTATGAACCTATGCATCCAGTTAAAATTAAGTCTGCAGCGGCCGGTGTTGAGACAAACATCTTTAAGCAGGTAAGCATGCTTGAAATAGCTGTTTTACCACTGTCATTATGCCGAGGCAGGCAGCATTTGTATTTCTACACTGTTAATACAATAAAAGCTTATTCCAACAAAATATAGGTAGATGAACCAGTTATATCACCGCTAGGCAACTGGAGAGTGGTTGAAGTACCCATTCAACAAACCAACAATATTGCTTATTCCATCTGCTTTCGCAGTTAAATTACAATATCTAAGGTTCCACAAGATAAGTTTAACTGAAAGGTGGTGCTAACCTACTGGGAGGAGAATCGAGCAGCCCAACCGCAGGTCCATTTTAGAGGGTTGTGGATGACTAGTCTAGATTCCAAAAATGGAGCCACAGATAGCCCTGGCCAGAAGTAAACTCTGGGAGGAAGTTAGCTTAGGGGGAGGGGATTGGCTAGGGAGGAATTATAAGACTAGAGAGGGGGGGGGTGAAGGAGGGAATATGAGCCACAAAGAAGTGATGAATACAGAAAGTTATCAGTGACTGGAACACCTAAAATTAAGATGGGCAACACCTGAGGTGTGAGTTTGCTGCAGAGCTGTGGTCCTGATACCACATACATCATTTTATTCTGTGTTATCTGTGCCATGCTGCAGAGCTGTAAGCCTGATACCACATACATCAATTTATTCTGTGTTATCTGTGCCATTCTGCAGAGCTGTGGGCCTGATACCATATACATTGTTTTATTCTGTGTTATCTGTGCCATGCTGCAGAGCTGTGGGCCTGATACCACATACATTGTTTTATTCTGTGTTTTCTGTGCCACACTGCAGACCTGTAGGCCTGATACCACATACATAATTTCATTCTGTGTTATCTGTGCCATGCTGCAGAGCTGTGGGCCTGATATTACATCCATCATTTTATTCTCTGTTATCTGTGCCATGCTGCAGAGCTGTGTGCCTGATACCACATACATCATTTTATTCTGTGTTATCTATGCCATGCAGCAGAGCTGTGTGCCTGATATCACAAACATCATTTTATTCTGTGTTTATCTTTGCCATGCTGCAGAGCTGTGGGCCTGATGGGTCTATATTATAACATCAAAGTCTTAAAACTTCAAATGTTATAATATAGAACCCTGTACACTGAAAGCTGAAAATAGTGAAGCTGCAAAATATCGAATACTTTCCTAGGGGAAAGTATTCAGTAGGCCGTTTCTGCAACTTCGCTATTTCCTCAACTATGGAGCGAAGGTTATGGACTGGGTTAAGACAAGTGTGCGAACAGATCAGGTTAAGGTGAGTGTGTGATAGTTAGGGACCTTAAGGTTAGGAAGCGGGTAAGGTGAGTGTGCGATAGGGACCTTAGGGTTAGGGAGCTGGTAAGCTGAGTGTGTGATAGGGACCTTAGGGTTAGTGAGCGGGCAAGGTGAGTGTGCAATAGGGATCCTAGGGTTGAGAGTGGGTAAGGTGAGTGTGCGATAGGGACTTTAGGGTTAGGGAGCGAGTAAGGTGAGTGTGCGGTAGTTAGGGACCTTAGGGTATGGTTTAGTGTAGGGTTTTTTGAAGTGTATGTGTGTGGATTATTTATTTTGGTGTGCTTGTGTTGTGTGTATGTTTGTCGGAATAGTGAATTTTTTCCCTGGGAAAAATGTGCTATTCTGAGTGTTTGATATTATAGTCTTTCGATCGAAATAGGTCGATATTAAAACATTCAAAGTTTTAAGACTTCAATGTTATAATATAGACCCGGGCCTGATACCACATGCATCATTTTATTCTGTGCTATCTGTTCCATGCTGCAGAGCTACTGGACAGATACGACATACATCATTTTATTTTGTATTATCTTAGCCATGCTGCAGAGCTATGGGCCTGATACCACATTCATCATTGTATTCTGTGTTATCTGTGCCATTCTGTAGAGCTATGGGCCTGATACCATATACATCATTTTATTATGTGTTATCTGTGCCATGCTGCAGAGCTGTGGACCTGATACCACATAAATAATTTTATTCTGTGTTATTTGTGCTGCAGAGCTGTGGGACTGATACCACACAGTTCAATTTATTCTGTGCTACCTGTGCCATTCTGCAGAGCTGTGGGCCTGATATCACAAACTTCAATTTATTCTGTGTTATCTGTGCCATGCTGCAGAACTGTGTGCCTGATATGACATACATCATTTTATTCTGTGTTATCCATGCCATGCTGCAGAGCTTTGGTCCTGCTACCACATACATCATTTTATTCTGTGTTATCTGTGTCATGTGTAGAGCTGTAGGCCTGATGCCACATACATCATGTTATTCTATGTAATCTGTGCAATGATGCAGAGCTGTGGTCCTGATACCACATATATCATTTTATTCTGTGTCTATCAGTGCCATGCTGCAGAGCTGTGGGCCTGATATCACATACATCGTTTTATTCTGTGTTTTCGTTGCCATGCTGTAGAGCTGTGGGCCTGATACCACATACATAATTTTATTCTGAGTAATCTGTGCCATGCAGCAGAGTTCTGGGCCTGATACCTCATATATCATTTTATTCTGTGTATTCTGTGCCATGCTGCAGAGCTGTGTGCCTGATACCACATACATCATTTTATTCTGTGTTATCTGTGTCATGCTGCAGAGCTGTGTGCCTGATACCACATACATCACTTTATTCTGTGTTATCTGTGCCATGTGTAGAGCTGTGGGCCTGGTACTGCAACATCATTTTATTCTGTGTTCTCTGTGCCATGCTGCAGAGCTGTAGGCCTGATACCACATACATCATTTTATTCTGTGTTATCTGTGCTATTCTGAGGAGCTCTGGGCTTGATAACACATACATCATTTTATTCTGTATCTATGTCATGCTGCAGAGTTGTGGGCCTGATACCACATACATCATTTTCTTCTGTATTATTTGTCCTTGCTGCTGACCTGTGGGCCTGATATCACAGACATCATTTTATTATGGGTTATCTGTGGCATGTGCACAGCTGTGAGTCTGATACCACATACATAATTTTCTTCTGTATTATTTGTCCTTGCTGCTGACCTGTGGTCCTGATAACACATACATCATTTTATTCTCTATCTGTGCCATGCTGTAGAGCTGTGGGTCTCATATCAGATAAATCATTTTATTCTGTTTTATCTGTGCCATGTGTAGAGCTGTAGGCGTGATACCACATACATCATTTTATTCTGTGTTATCTGTGCCATGCTGCAGAGCTGTGGGCCTGATACGACATGCATCATTTTATTCTGTGTTATCTGTGCCATGCTGCAGAGCTGTAGGCCTGATATCACAAACATCGTCTTACTGTGTTATCTGTGCCATACTGAGAGCTGTGGGCCTGATAGCACATACATCATTTTATTCTGTGTTAATGGTGCCATGCTGCAGAGCTGTGGGCCTGATACCACATACAACATTTTATTCTGTGTTATCTGTGCCATGCTGCAGAGCTGTAGGCCTGATACCACATACATCATTTTATTCTGTGTTATCTGTGCTATTCTGAGGAGCTCTGGGCTTGATAACACATACATCATTTTATTCTGTATCTATGTCATGCTGCAGAGTTGTGGGCCTGATACCACATACATCATTTTCTTCTGTATTATTTGTCCTTGCTGCTGACCTGTGGGCCTGATATCACAGACATCATTTTATTATGGGTTATCTGTGGCATGTGCACAGCTGTGAGTCTGATACCACATACATAATTTTCTTCTGTATTATTTGTCCTTGCTGCTGACCTGTGGTCCTGATAACACATACATCATTTTATTCTCTATCTGTGCCATGCTGTAGAGCTGTGGGTCTCATATCAGATAAATCATTTTATTCTGTTTTATCTGTGCCATGTGTAGAGCTGTAGGCGTGATACCACATACATCATTTTATTCTGTGTTATCTGTGCCATGCTGCAGAGCTGTGGGCCTGATACGACATGCATCATTTTATTCTGTGTTATCTGTGCCATGCTGCAGAGCTGTAGGCCTGATATCACAAACATCGTCTTACTGTGTTATCTGTGCCATACTGAGAGCTGTGGGCCTGATAGCACATACATCATTTTATTCTGTGTTAATGGTGCCATGCTGCAGAGCTGTGAGTCTGATACCACATACATCATTTTATTTTGTGTTGTCTGTGGCATGTTGCCGAGCTGTGTGCCTGATACCACATACATCATTTTATTCTGTGTTATCTGTGCCAGGCTGCAGAGCTGTGGGGCTGATGCCACATACATCATTTTGTTCTGTGTTATCTATGCCATGCTGTAAGACTGATTCCACATACTTCATTTTATTCTGTGTAATCTGTGCCATGCTGTAAGACTGATACCACATACTTCATTTTATTCTGTGTAATCTGTGCCATGCTGCAGAGCTGTGGGCCTGATACCACATACATCATTTTATTCTGTGTTATCTGTGCCATGCTGCAAAGCTGTGGGCCTGATATGACATACATCATTTTATTCTGTGTCATATGTGCCATGTGCAGAGCTGTAGGCCAAATACCACATACATTGCTTTATTCTGTGTTATCTGTGCCATGCTGCAGAGCTGTGGTCTTGATACCAAATACATTATTTTTTTCTGAGTTATCTGTCCCATGTGTAGAGCTGTGGGCCTGATACCTCATACATCATTTTATTATTTGTTATCTGTGCCATGCTGCAGAGCTGTAGGCATGATACCAAATGCATCATTTTATTCTGTTGTCTGTGCCATGCTGAAAGCTGTGGGCCTGATACCACATACATAATTTTATTCTGCATTATCTTTGCCATGCTGTAGAGCCATGGGTCTTATAGCACATACATCATTTTATTCTTTGTTATCTGTGCCATGCAGTAGAGCTTTGGGCCTGATACCACATGCATCGTTTTACTGTGTTATCTGTGCCACGCTGCAAAGCTGTGGGCCTGATGCCACATGCATCATGTTATTCTGTGTTATCTGTGCCATGCTGCAGAGCTGTGGGCCTGACAGAACATATATCTTTGTATTCTGTGTTATCTGTGCCATGCTGCAGAGCTCTGGGCCAGATACCACATAAATCATTTTATTCTGTGTTATCTGTGCCATGCTGCAGAGCTGTGGGCCTGATACATTATACGTCACTTTATTCTGTGCTATCTGTGCCATGCTGCAGAGCTATGGGCCTGATACCACATGCAGCATTTTTTTCTGTGGTATGTGTGCCATGCTGCAGAGATGTGGGACTGATACCACATAGTTCATTTTATACTGTGTTACCTGTGCCATGCTGCAGAGCTGTGGGCCTGATACCACATATTGCATTGTATTTTGTGTTATCTGTGCCTTGCTGCAGAGCTGTGGGGCTGATACGACATACATTATTTTCTTCTGTGTTATCCATGCCATGCTGTAGAGTTTTGGTCCTGGTACCACATACATCATTTTATTCTATGTTATCTGTGCCATGTGTAGAGCTGTAGGCCTGATACCACTACATCGTTTTATTCTGTGTAATCTGTGCAATGATGCAGAGCTGTGGTCCTGATACCACATACATCGTTTTATTCTGTGTTATCTGTGCCATGTGTAGAGCTGTAGGCCTCATATCACATATTGTTAGATATTATGAATATAAGGCTGAAATTAATTCTGTTGTAAATATGCTGAAATAAAAAAGCTTGCTTAAATGCAGAAACAGAGTTTAGTAATATGTGATCAGCAGTCATACTAAATGACCATGGCTTGGAAAATAAGGAACCTGCTGAATGGACATTTTTCCCTTACAGACTTAAAAACAGGATGTATGCATGAGCAAAAATGCAAAATCTGCTTTTAAAGAATGGACAATGACACTGTGGCAATGTGTTTCCTCAAAAATATGTTTTTCTGTATGGAAAACAGGACACTTATCAGCATTGGCAAAAGAACAGATGTTCTTGTACAAAGATCCAAATAGAATACAGGATGTTCACACTGTCAGAAAAGCTGGTCTCTTACAAGACATTGTTAAACAAGGAAGCTTAGTATTGTTTCTACAGGATGAGCAATTCTCCAAAATAGAATACCAAGAGGAAATGTATATGTTTATGCATGACTAAAAGAGTATATAAAGAGCTGTATAAATCCAGTTATGTTAGAGGTATGGTAGGGACTCATTTGTCCTGAGGTAAATGTTATATCTCTCACATCATCTGTACTATATGACAAGTAAAGTTGGAACAGTACTTTTAAGCTGCAACGTTGGTCCATTTGGTTTATTATAAAAAGTTATTTGTTACTGCTCTCTAAAGTTGATGCTGCAAAGTATATTCTCTCATCAGTGTATATTCTGCAAGTTTCTGTATGCAACAGACTGTGAATGCAAATATAATCAGACTTTGAATTTTAGCAGAATCCCACAGCAAGAAGCAAGCAGCAAGTAAGAGCCATATAATTTTTCAATGGCAAGCTAGCCTGCATTTGAACCTACAATCTGCATTCAAACACAGGGGGAGTGATGGTAAGGCCTGCAGAGGGTCACTTCAGTCAAATTGCAGTAACTAACATTTGTACGTATGTGTAAATCCTAAACAGAAGTATTCCAGTTTATGCAGCTTGCAGTAGTAAAGTTTTTTAGACGTCTAAAATCTGGAGTGAGACTAGTTCAAGAAAGTTGCAGTGCCATAAATTCTCCAAGAAAAGGTGAATGTCCACTTGTACAGCGGTCCGCTGCCTGTTGTGCTTCACCAGCTTCTCAAGTGACTCTGAAAAATTTCTAGCCATCAGCAACAGCAGCCTGATCACCTGTTTTCTTGCTAACTGGTAAGACTTTTTTCTGTGTCACATATTTAGTGTGGATGATGTTAAACAGTTTGTATATTCTTAAGACAGTTTGTATATTCTTACATAGTTTGTATATTCTTAGATAGTTTGTATATTCTTAGACAGTTTGTATATTAGACAGTATGGATATTATTTATAATTCATGCAGGAGTAAACCAAACTTTAGTAAATTGCAATGTTGGTATACACAGCACATTAGTAAATGTAAAACCTTATTAGGGCAGGTTGATAGTAAGGCATTATGCAAATGTATTACAATATTTGACTGGTATCTCAAAGAAAACCATGTGGAATATGACAAATGTTTATTGTGTGCTTCAACAAAAACTGCATTTTGTGTATTATGCCATAAAAAAGTATTGCATCATATTGCTAAAAAAATAGACTGTAAAGACAGATCTGTTCATGATAAAGAATTAACTAAGGGTAAAGTGTTTCCATTACATTCTGATGTTGAACAGTTATGTCCTGTCACCACGTGAGTCAAATCAGTTAATGATAGAACCCCTAGTACATTTTGTTACAAAGGAATGTAGTAAACTTCTAAAAGACAGACACAATGAGTTCAGGAAGCTTAGACAAGTTATACATACATCTTTTCAAAAGGGCATATGAGTTTCAAATTCAGCCGAACAGCTTACTAAAGAATGTCAGAAAGACCATGCAACATTACAGGAAATTCAACAGCAGTTGCAGGATAAAGGAAATAAATTAGCTGAACTGACAAAGACTGGGAACTTCCTGCTTACACAGTTAATCTGTGCAAAAGAAATATATTTTATAATATGTTTATGTTTTGAAAATGGTTAAACATACATGGTAGGATGGTAGGATCAGATGTCTGGACAAATCATTCGTAAATGTTTTACTTTCATTCAGTTAAAGCAAGACATCTATCAGTACTACAGTAAAGTAAAGCATATGAATGCCATTCATTAGCATAGTCAAAAGGTAAACAAAACTGTTCTAGTGTATAAAATTAAATAAAAATAGATAATGAATAAAAATTTTAAGTCATAATGACATGCTTGTATAAAGATATACAGATACAAGACAGACATGCATGTATTTTCTTTTCATGTAAAATACATCTGTTACAATACACAAGAATAACAGGCAGACAACAGCAAATATAAATATAAACATGTGTTGGTTAAACTAATATCTATTTTGTTTTTTTTACAATTTTTTTTATAATTGTATAGTAACACCAAACAGTTAAAGTTCTAAATTTTAAAAAGAAAATCACAGATGGTATTTGTCAAACAGTTTTTGTAAAATTAATGACAGGACAGTTAAATAGATAAATAAATAAAAAAAATACTGAAATCCATTTAAGCTAATTGTAAAATAATGTCTGTTTATGTAGTATAAATGCATAGTTATGCAAATCACAACCACATTAAAGGAAAATGCTAAAATAATTAACTATAGTTTATAGAATATAACATGTGAGCTCAGACCTTCCTAGACTGAATGAATAGTTACAGGAAATGTTGGAAAGATAAGATAAACAACATGACTGATTGCCAGATAAGTAGCTTGAGTTTTTCTAAAGCATCGTTATTAAAACATAATTGTTAAAATGTTTACAGGCAACACTATTTGCTAATTATAATAAAGTCACAATTGTGCATAGATGTCACTGATAATCTGTTTGCAAGTAAATGTTAAAAGAAAAAAAAAACTCAAGTTGCATCAAGTACAGCCAGCAAATGGGCTATAGTATACATACAGTTCAAATCAATTGTGCAGGAGGGTGTAAATGCCTACTAGTGGTAATAAACAGCAAAAGCTTTATAAAAATTAATAAAATAAATGTATAACCAAAGTGTTGGGCTGACATACATTCTATTCTCACAGCATAAAGCAGGTAAATAGTGCTGCAGTACTACAGGGGAGGGGTACTTTCTCAGTTTTACACTGACTGTATAAACAGTACTGCACAAGGGTCTGAAATAAAGCTACATAAAAAATAAACAACAAGGGTCTGAAATAAAGCTACATAAAAAATAAACAACAAGGGTCTGAAATAAAGCTACAGAAAAAATAAACAACAAGGGTCTGAAATAAAGCTACAGAAAAAACTAAACAACAAGGGTCTGAAATAAAGCTACATAAAAAATAAACAACAAGGGTCTGAAATAAAGCTACAGAAAAAATAAACAACAAGGGTCTGAAATAAAGCTACAGAAAAAATAAACAACAAGGGTCTGAAATAAATCTAGAGAAAAAAAATAAACAACAAGGGTCTGAAATAAAGCTACAGAAAAAATAAACAACAAGGGTCTGAAATAAAGCTACAGAAAAAAAATAAACAAGGGTCTGAAATAAAGCTAAAGAAAAAAATAAACAACAAGGGTCTGAAATAAAGCTACAGAAAAAATAAATAATAAGGGTCTGAAATAAAGCTACAGAAAAAAATAAACAACAAGGGTCTGAAATAAAGCTACAGAAAAAAATAAAGAAGGGTCTGAAATAAAGCTACAGAAAAAATAAACAACAAGGGTCTGAAATAAAGCTACAGAAAAAAATAAACAACAAGGGTCTGAAATAAAGCTACAGAAAAAAATAAACAACAAGGGTCTGAAATAAAGCTACAGAAAAAAATAAACAACAAGGGTCTGAAATAAAGCTACAGAAAAAATAAATAATAAGGGTCTGAAATAAAGCTACAGAAAAAATAAACAATAAGGGTATGAAATAAAGCTACAGAAAAAATAAACAATAAGGGTCTGAAATAAAGCTACAGAAAAAATAAACAACAAGGGTCTGAAATAAAGCTACAGAAAAAAATAAACAACAAGGGTCTGAAATAAAGCTAAAGAAAAAAATAAACAAGGGTCTGAAATAAAGCTACAGAAAATAATATCTCATTCCTTCTTGACGATACTCTTTTAGGGAGAGGAAAAAACAGGTATTAGTGTATTAAAAATACTGGTAAACTGGATTAAACCTAACAGGATAAGATATTTTACAAGTTGTTAATAGCTGTATTTACAACCTGTTAAACTGTAAAGCTATACAAGAGATGGTTTAAAAAACAAGAGATGGCTTAAAATTGATTACAGCTATACAAGAGAGAGTAAAGACATGTAAAAAACTGAACAAGATTGGTCACGATTTTAATATGTTTTTGGCAAAACAATGTTGGTATAAAAAAGCATGAATATTTTTAATTGCTGAGTATGTAGTTTAAAATAACAGGACATATCAGTATCAGTTCCACTAGATATTTCTAAAGAGACAAACATTTTCCAAGATTTTGCTTAATATTAATGTTATTAAATCTGTAAGATTAGACTAAATGTACTTTACAGTCTTTGTATGTACAAATGTAGAAACTTTCAGTACAAATGATAGTCTTTGTATGTACAAATGCAGAATAATTCAGTACAAATGAAATTAATGTCTAGTAATGAATATGTGTAAAAAACCATGTTTAAAAAAAATAAATAAAAAATGGGTCCAGGATACCTACTAGATTGAAATGCATGAACAGCAAACTGTCTGTGTAAATACATACTGTAATCCAAAAACGTACCACGGAGCCCTTGTACCAGCAACAACAAGTAGGTAGTCTTAGGTAAGTAGGTAGACTACCTACTTGTTGTTGCTGGTACAAGGGCTCCGTGGTACGTTTTTGGATTCCAGTTGTTCTTGTCTTTTGCATTTGCCTAAATACATACTGTACAGGATACATCGTAATAAGTTCAAAAGTAATTTGTCAAGTTGTAATATCACTGGTTTTACCCCAGTAAAATAATTGCCTTCAAATATTTATTATCTAAGCCCAGTTCAGTATTTTACCAAGATGTTATAGAGCAGTTCAGAGACATGAACACAATGTGATGGTTAAAATGACATTAAAACTGTATATTTTCAGCAGTGTATAAATGCTTGCAGTAGCACATAGTTATTTGTCTCTTATAGTTAATTCGACACTTAAAAAGAGTTAATAAAACAGTTCTAAGTCATAAATTAAATTCTGTAATTGCAAAAAAAAATAAATTAATCAAGTTAAACTAAAGCAGACACAGCTCATAACTGATAAAATATTTTCACAGAATGGTCTGCAAAAGAAAAAGTTGTTAAATACATTCAGTTTTGGTAGTAATACTTAATATCATTGTATTAACTATGTAAAATTGCATTTTGACTTGTATCAAAAGAAGACTATAGGTTTGTTTCTTAATGTGTTTTCTATATAAAATGTTTTGAGTATGTTTAAAAACAGAGGGAATTGTTAGATATTATGAATATAAGGCTGAAATTAATTCTGTTGTAAATATGCTGAAATAAAAAAGCTTGCTTAAATGCAGAAACAGAGTTTAGTAATATGTGATCAGCAGTCATACTAAATGACCATGGCTTGGAAAATAAGGAACCTGCTGAATGGAAATTTTTCCCTTACAGACTTAAAAACAGGATGTATGCAAGAGCAAAAATGCAAAATCTGCTTTTAAAGAATGGACAATGACACTGTGGCAATGTGTTTCCTCAAAAATATGTTTTTCTGTATGGAAAACAGGACATGTTTATCAGCATTGGCACAAGAACAGATGTTCTTATACAAAGATCCAAATAGAATACAGGATGTTCACACTGTCAGAACAATGTGTTTCCTCAAAAACATGTTTTTCTGCATGGACAACAGGACACTTATCAGCAGTGGCAAAAGAACAGATGTTCTTGTACAAAGATCCAAATAGAATACAGGATGTTCACACTGTCAGAAAAGCTGGTCTCTTACAAGACATTGTTAAACAAGGAAGCTTAGTATTGTTTCTACAGGATGAGCAATTCTCCAAAATAGAATATCAAGAGGAAATGTATATGTTTATGCATGACTAAAAGAGTATATAAAGAGCTGTATAAATCCAGTTATGTTAGTGGTGTGGTAGGGACTCATTTGTCCTGAGGTAAATGTTATATCTCTCACATCATCTGTACTATATGACAAGTAAAGTTGGAACAGTACTTTTAAGCTGCAACGTTGGTCCATTTGGTTTATTATAAAAAGTTATTTGTTACTGCTCTCTAAAGTTGATGCTGCAAAGTATATTCTCTCATCAGTGTATATTCTGTAAGTTTCTGTATGCAACAGACTGTGAATGCAAATATAACCAAACTTTGAATTTTAGCAGAATCCCACAGCAAGAAGCAAGCAGCAAGTAAGAGCCATATAATTTTTCACATACATCATTTTATTCTGTGTTATCTGTGCCATGCTGCAGAGCAGTGGGCCTGATACCACATACGTCATTTTATTCTGTGTTATCTGTGCTATGCTGTAGAGCTTTGGGACTGATATCACATATATCATTTTATTCTGGTTTATCAGTGCCATGCTGCACAGCTGTGGGCCTGATACAACATACATTGTTTTATTCTGTGTTTTCGTTGCCATGCTGTAGAGCTGTGAGCCTGATACCACATACATAATTTTATTTTGAGTAATCTGTGCCATGCAGCAGAGCTCTGGGCCTGATACCTCATACATCATTTTATTCTGTGTATTCTGTGCCATGCTGTAGAGCTGTGTGCCTGATACCATATACATAATTTTATTCTGTGTTATCTGTGCCATGCTGCAGAGCTGCAGGCATGATACCACATGCATCATTTTATTCTATGTTATCTGTGCCATGCAGCAGAGATATCGGCCTGATACTACATACATCATTTTATTCTGTGTTCTCTGTGCCATGCTGCAGAGCTGTAGGCCTGATACCACATACATCATTTTATTCTGTGTTATCTGTGCTATGCTGAGGAGCTCTGGGCTTGATAACACATACATCATTTTATTCTGTATCTATGCCATGCTGCAGAGTTGTGGGCCTGATACCACATACATAATTTTCTTCTGTATTATTTGTCCTGGCTGCTGACCTGTGGTCCTGATATCACAGACATCATTTTATTCTGGGTTATCTGTGGCATTTGCACAGCTGTGAGTCTGATACCACATACATCATTGTATTCTCTATCTGTGCCATGCTGAAGAGCTGTGGCACTGATACCACAAACCTCATTTTATTCTGTGTTATCTGTGCCATGCTGTAGAGCTGTGGGTCTGATACGACATGCATCATTTTATTCTGTGTTATCTGTGCCATGTGTCAAGCTGTGGACCTGATAACACATACATTATTTTATTCTGTGTCAATGGTGCCATGCTGCAGAGCTGTGAGCCTGATACCACATACATAATTTTATTTTGTGTTATCTGTGGCATGTTGCCGAGTTGTGTGCCTGATACCACATACATCATTTTATTATGTTTTATCTGTGCCATGCTGCAGAGCTGTGGGCCAGATGCTGCCAACTTTTCAGTGCTACATTGAACTTTTTCTACCTCTTACTTGGCTGAGGCACTGCTGCTGTTGCACATTCTTCCCTTGACCTTTCCCCCTGCCCTTCTGCTGCTACTGTGGATGGTATGGAAGGCATTGGAAAGATGTTGCTCCTTCATCTGTTTACACAATGCCATGTTGTGCAGCATAGCACATAGAGCAAAAATCTTGCTCTAAATCAGGACAGTACTGCAGTGGCTCTCTTGAGGTGTCTAGATTTCGAAAGTATCATTTCAGTAGTCTAAATATACTCTCTGCTATATTTATTTTCATCTGTGACACATGCAAGTAGGGAGCAGCCATGTATATATATATATATATATATATATATATATATATATATATATATATATATATATATATACATGCGCGCGCACACACACACACACACACACACACACACACACACACACACACACACACACACACAGATATAGTTGCTCCCTGTTTGCATGGTACCTGCTTGTATGGACCTGTCTATTTAAGTTTTATGTGCACCTACCAACCAAATGACCCAGTGGAACTTTCACAGGAACCTTAGGTATAAGTCAGACATATGACAAATGTGTAAATCATGGGAACTGCCTGGCTGCCACAGAGACACAATTTAAATATTGGTAAAAGTAATTCCACACATTTTAACAAAATATATTATGCCAGCCACTTTGTTGTTTTATCGTTTTATTCTGATTTTTTTATTTAAGATAACATTATAAATAATGCTCTGGGCATTACAGAGCACCTGTCAGTTAAGGAAGTGAAAGCCCCTCCTATTGATGTACTGCAGTCTCTCTGTGCCAGGTAGGCCTTGATGGCAATGTGTGTGCAATCTGTGGCTCCCAGGACCCCAGGGAAATGAGCTGTGTGACCTGTGTCATAAAAGGCCACATGGTGTTGGTCGTCTCCTCTGCTGTCTTGTTGAGCCAGAGATTCTCCTCCACATATTATAGTGTAATGTTAGGGAACTGGTTTAGGATTCATGAGGCTGACACCTGCAATATCCCTAATGTATCCCCAGTAGGTCACTGTAGGTCCTTGGAGTTAAGATTATTAAGACGTATCCATAGGAAAGGACATACCATGCATTTCATTCGATTCTGTTTGTAGGTAACACAATTTGACTAGGTATCTTAAAGTCTTCCTGTCCACTTAGAAATGGGCTTCTTTCCAAAGTCCCACTTACTTTAAAATTGTACTCAGTGATATACCATCATTGTATCCAGAATTAATGGCATCATCTAGTATTTTACTTTCTAAAAAGATGACCAATCCTTCTAATGTTTGACAATTTAAGCACTTACAGTAATGCTTTTTAATATAATATAAGTTTTGTAATATTTGTATTTTCCCAGAAAAGTATTACTTATTTGGTCCTCTAGTTGATTTTCATTTAATGTATCCATACTGATATAGATATGCTGTGGCATTCATTACCTAATATGCTTATATCCAACAGTAAATAGATTACATAGTGTAAGTCTCATACCACAAATTAGTCTTACATTGTCTACTGTAAAGGTTACCTGCATACCACTGAGACCCCCCAACACTCACCGCTTTGCTAAAAACCTTATATTGTGTCTGTCTGCCATCAATAAGTTAGTCACTAACTCCCTCAAATCTAAATACAAACCCACTGGCTTTTACCTTTACACAAATAAATCTTACCCCTTTTTTCTAACAATATACTATCATCCGGTGACATCCACCCCAATCCAGGCCCATCTAGTCATATCACAACAAACACCTGTCTCACTAAACATATCTCTGTCTTTGCTATTAACATACAAAGTCTACCTAATAAAGTTATAGAATTACACTTCTGGATCACCCACCAATCACCACACATCCTGGCCCTATCTGAAACTTGGCTAAAACCACATATTTCTAACACTGAAATACTACCTTCCCACTACAACTATCGCCAAGATAGAACCACCAAATAAGGTGGAGGTATTGCAATTATGTATTCTGAACACCTTAACCTATCTCCCCCACCAATATCTTTGCTTAGCTTTCAACCAGCTGAACTATTACCTCTAATCATCACAAACATGGGGACAAAATGCCCCACATCGGAAGTATACCCCTCACTAGTGAGATCTGACCACAAACTAATCACCCTGGATATTCATATCCCACCTCCACCCCCAGCAGAAAAGACTACAGTAAGAAACTTCTCAAAAGCCGACTTTACACTTCTCAAGACTGAGATGGTATCCTTTAAGCCCCCTGGGCCAGAGGAAACCACATCCCACAATGCTGAATCCTTCACAAATGCTTTCTACGGACATCTCCAAGAATGCATGGATCATGCAATCCCAAATAAAACCAAGACCCTCTCCACCAAGGGCAGGCGTCCTGTCTGGTGGACCCCAGCCATAAACAAGCTGTATAAAAAAAGAAGGAAGCTACTGCAAGACAGAGCAAAATCCCATAAAGGGAAGGCATCTCTGACCAGCACTAGCAAAAAACTACGTTCACTCATAAAAACATCCAAGGCCAACTTCGAGAGAAAAATCACTAAGGACACTAAAGATAACCATAAGGCCTTCTTCAGCTATGTTAGAAACCTGGGCAGAAACTCTCAGATATGCTCAGAGTTAATTCATAACGACAAAAAATACACTGAACCCACAAATATTGCCAACATACTGGCAGACAGGTTCAGTGCAAACTTCTCCCCTCCCTCACCCCCAAAAGAAGAAATATTTATCCCAGCTGAATGTAACCTCCCTGTCATCTCAGATGTCCAGGTGAGAGCCGCTCTCAGCAAAGCTAAAAACACAGCATCTATGGGACCTGACGGTATCCCGGGTTGCGTGCTACGTAATTTCCAAGAGGAGCTAAACCCGCACATAAGAATGCTGTTTAACCTTAGCCTTACTACAGGATATGTACCTGAACACTGGCGTACAGCAACAGTGGTCCCACTCCACAAAGGAGGCTCCTCTACAGACCCTGGAAACTACCGCCCCATAAGCTTAACCAGCCTGGTCTGCAAAGCTATGGAAAGAATCATTATGGAACTTATAAACAGAGACATCGGGGACCTACAGACACTTGATCCTATCCAGTTCGGCTTTGTAAAGGGCAGATCCTGCCTTTTGAACCTGGTTGACTTTTTTGAAACAGTCACTAGAGCCATTGATGAGGGCAAAGCAGTCCATACAGCCTACCTGGACTTGGTTAAAGCTTTCGACACAATACCCCACTCAGGCATCATAGACAAGCTCAACAGCTTAAATGTAAACCCATATGTCACAAGATGGGTTGCAAACTGGCTAAAGGACAGAACCCATAAAGTCAAAATCGCTGGAGCTATGTCAGACTCAAAGCCAGTCACAAGTGGTGTCCCACAGGGCTCTGTCCTGGGACCCCTCTTGTTCGGCATTTATTTCTCAGATGTGAAAGCAAACAAGGGAGTGTTGTGGCTGACAAAGTTCGCAGATGACTGCAAACTAGGCGCCATAGTCGACACACCAGCTGACACATGCATCCTACAGAAAGGCCTTACTGAGACGAACAACTGGTGCCGAATTCATGGCCTTAAACTAAATGCCAAAAAATGTATAGTCATCCCCTTTGGGAAAAACAAAGTACCCACAAATTATCACATAGGCAGTAACCCATTGAGTACGGAAAAAGTAATCAGAGACCTGAGGACCCAAGTTGACAGTGACCTCTCATTCGACACCCACGTTGCCAAAGTGGTTAGAAAGACCTTCTACCTTGCCCACCTTATCATGAAGGGATTCACATCCAGATCAAAGGAGGTCATTGTACCCCTATACTCCTCCCTTATCAGGCCCATGATTGAGTACAATGCCCCATTTGGTATGTACCTCACCCGGCACCTGCAGCAGCTGGAGAGACCCCAAAAGTACCTCACCAAGAGGATCAAGGGTCTCCAACATATGTCATATGCTGCCAGACTAAAGAAACTCCAGCTCTATTCAGTAGCATACCACCTACTCAGAGGTGATCTATGCCTGACGTACAAGGCCATGTCCAATCAGGAATTGATGGACATGCTCCATTTCAAAAAATCCAAATCCATCAGAACCACGAGAGCTAAAGATCTAAACCTCAGCACAAATATGAATAGGACATGCTGGAGGGACAGATTCATAACTCAGAGGCTTCCCACACTCTGGAACAGGATCCCAGTCCTTGTTAGGCAGAGCCCCTCACTGACTCTCTTCAAGAGAAATCTTGACGAGTGGATGGGAGATCGTAGGTTTACCTCGGGGGTCATCTCTGTGTCACTACTAGACAGAGGCACAGTAAACTAAATCTTTACTTTTGTACCATTACATGGGGTGGCAAAAGCCACATACGCTATGGCTAGGCTTATAAATGCCCTAGGGCAGATAGCCTAGTACTAAACTATGAAACTATGAAACTATAAACTGTCACCTCAACCTCATTAAGAAATTTGCCATTACCTCTATCTATGTCCCACCTGGAAACAACATTCCCATCCTCGAATCTACTCTAGCATGGATTTCTATTAATATCCCTTATGAGACCTTACTGCTGGGTGACATAAATATCGACTGGCAAAACTATCCTCTAATTCTTCCTACCTTCACATCAACCTACACAGCTTCCATCAACTTATCACAACTCCTACCCGCTTCATCAACAACAATACCCAAGGTGCCACCTTAGACTGGATTCTTACCTCTGACCCCACCCTATATCATGACCCCAGAGCCCTGCCCAACTCCTTAAGTGACCACCTCCCTATTCAAGTCCAATGTTACTCTTTCCAAATACCTAAATTCCACCATTTTAGAGAGTATTGCAAGCTTTCTTCTTTCAATCCTGAAACCTTCAATAACAGGCTCACGTCCATAAACTGGGGCTTCCTTATGTACCTCCCTCTTAATGAGGCCATTCTACACTTTAATCACATTTTTCTTGATATACCTGACTCTTTAGCCCCTCCTCAACAAAAACATTGTATCTCTCATGAAAGAAAGAGACACAAATTGGAAAAAATGGCTAAATACTAAATTGGCAACATTCCTACAAAAATATAAAGAACTAAGAAATCTAGCAAAAACAGCAGTTGACAAAGACAAAAAAAACTTACTTTTATAATCCCCAGTTCTCCCAAAAGTCTAACCCCAAAATATTCTGGCATATCATGAATAAAATCTTAAATCCAGGTCAACCTACCACCCCCAACCCCTACCCTAATAATTCTCCCTTAGAAACTGCCACCTTATGTAATACCCACTTCATCGAATCTATTGAAAAACTTACCCAATCCTCCCAAAGCCATAACCTACCTCACACCACTCACTACACGTGCAACACAACTCCTTTCTCTCTTAACACTGTCTCCAAAGCCTACACCAAGTCACTTCTATTAAAACTGTATAACCTCCCTCCCCTCTTTCTTAAACTCTCTGCTAATTCCATAGCCTATCCTGTCTCTGTCCTAATAAATAGATCTATCCAAGAGTCTACTGTCCCTCATATCTGGAAATCTTTCTACACCATTCCACTTCACAAAGGAGGTAACTCCGCTGAGCCTTCTAACTAGAGACCCATTGCCATCCTATCTCCTCTATCCAAAATCTTAGAAAAATGTATTCACAATCAGCTTTTTACTCACATTATTAATGAAAATCTTCTGACCCCCACTCAACATGGTATTAGGCTACACCACAGCACCTCCACTGCCCTCCTTTCACTCACACTGTTGCTGAAGCCAGGGACAAAAACCTCCTCATGTCTTGCCTCTTTCTCGACCTCTCTAAAGCTTTTGATACGGTCTTCAATTCCAAGCTACTTACTAAGCTTACTGACCTTAATCTCACCCTCTCTACTATTCACTGGTTCTCAAGCTATCTATCAAATAGGCTCCAGTCTGTCAGATGGCAATCTGCTTACTCCCCTTTCCTACCTATCAATCCACAGGTGCCACATTTAAACATCCCTTTTTCTTTGTTAGTGTTCAAGACAGTAGGAATAAATTTTGTATTCTCATGTTGTAACAATTTCTTTAAACTATATTTTTATATACAAAATTAGGTTCACTACCGACTGCTTTGTACAATTCACTACTACCTTGAAGAATTTTCCAATTCTTCTGAGTAATGTTTTTAGTAAGTTTACTATCTACCGTCATATCAATATTATAAAAAAATGTCCTATTTTCATCATCAATACTTCTTGAGTTAATGTTTGAATTATTACTAATAAAACCAAATGTAAGTATACTACTCACAAATTTATTTAAAATTATATTCCATTCTAAATGAGCATCCAAGAAATTGACAGATAGACTAACACCTTTAGTGAATTCAAAAAAATTAGACTTGTTATTAAGAGCTTCGATAAAATGTGTGACAATGTCATTATTCCCTTCTGCAATAAAAAAAACAAGTCATCCACAAATCTTTTGAAATACTGAACATGAAATTCTACACTTGTACCTTAATCCCGAAAATCTAAGAGCTTGATGCTAGATGAAAAGAATCCTTGGGAATTAATACTGATATCATGTTACTTTCATCACACCTACTCATTGTAGGAGTTGTTGAAGCTCACTCCAGCTCTCTAATTGCTTGGCTTGACTGTCAATCACTAGCCACCTGGAAATGAAATGTTAATGTTTCCTGATGTCTTTAAAAAGATCCAGGAGAGCCTAAAATAATAACAATTCATAGAAGCCACCTCACAGCCCTGAAAAAGGGACAAAAGGGAAGGCTTAAATAAACAGAAATCACTTCATGAACTTTGTAAAGATGTATGTCCACATTTTGATATGTCATCCTATAAACCAGTTACCATTATTTAATGCCTTCATAACAATCTCTTGCCAGAGATTAAATTCCATTATAAAAATGTCTCTAATTCATCAAATACTGCTTCTAACTCAGTATAGCTTGCATATAACTTGACTTCTCTTATATGAATAAAATGTTCAGATAGATGTTACAAGAAATATCACGGCTACAGGGTCAATCTATTTTCTGGATCAGAAAATTGTAGTTCAGATAAACTCAGTATTTTTATTTCTGTCATGAACTGCTCCAAGCACACAGAACAATACTTAACAGTGACCAATGTGACTGGATAGTACAGCTCCCCATTTTTTTAATTCCCCTTTTTAAAATGGAAAGTAGTAAATCTAAATTGTAAATGTACTTTTATGTTAGAAATTTAAAATGTCTGTCCATTTCCTTTTGAATGTCTTATATACCTCATTTATTATACCATGTATTGCAAATGCATAATTAATTTTCAATTTCTTCAGTACTTCAAAATTTCTTTACTACATTCCAGGACTGCATTTAATCTGCAGGTGTTTAATGCTTTACATTTCTTTTAACAGATATCAACCATTCTGTATTAGTGATTTGACAATCTCTGAGGGATAACCTTTATACCAGCAATCTCTGAGAGATAACTTTTATACCAGTAACTGCTTTTATTAACTGCCAAAATTTTAAAATCATTCTTTTCTATGGCCTTAAGCATCCATTTACATTGGGTATAAGCCTTCTTTTTCTTTTTAATCAAACTGCTTATTTATTTTATTTCCATTTAGAACTTCATCCTACTATGTTTGTTTTAGTTTTCAACAGCTCATTGCAGTTCTGGATTATCTTATTTTGATAGCATAACACTGCTCATCAAGTTAAGTGCTTCCTTTACTTTTAAATGAGCTCTCCTCCTCCTTTAAATAAGTATTTTCTGCAAATCAAGAAATAATTAATCTTTGCATAGCTTCTCTACACGTTTTCTTACATATATCAGCATATCAATACAATATACTTTTTATGTTTTTACCTTTATGTTACTGTTGTATCTGCTGACAGGATAATTGTCTTCTTATTTTCTTCAAAGTTGTCTATTCTGTGTTTATAATTCTGGTTAAATTGTCTTTGAGATATATATATATATATATATATATATATATATATATATACATATATATATATATATATATATATATATATATATATATATATATATATATATTCCATGACAGCAGCTGAAGTATTAGGGGCTATAACCAAACTAACAACTAAAAAGACATAAAAAAACAAGAGAATAAAATTTATTTAGTGCTTTCATTCATAATTCACAGAACTTCGTCAGAAGAATTTATGTGACTTTTGAACAATAGCACTAAATATTTTTTTTTCTAGTGTGTTTTGGTACCTTTTTACAGATACATATATATATATATATATATATATATATATATATATATATATATATATATATATACAGAGAGAGAGAGAGTCATATATATATATATATATATATATATATATACATATATACATATACATATATTATATATATATATATATATATATATATATATATATATATATATATATGTGTGTGTGTGTGTGTGTGTGCGTCTATGGGTGTACCTAAAATGATCTAAACAGCATAAGGTTTGACAGTCAAAATATCTAAGCATAAATACACACACACACACACACACACACACGTACACATTTGTGTGTGTGTGTGTGTGTGTGTGTGTGTGTGTGTGTGTGTGTGTGTGTGTCTGTGTGCGTGTGTGAATTGACTTTAAGTTCTAAAACTAGTGTTTGATTATTGCTTTCTACACTAGTAATTGTTGACATTTGGTAAGTATCTACAGCCCATTGTCTTACCAAAATATATCTTGATTTCCCTAAACTAAATGTAAATCTTATGTTTTCAGTGTCATGTTCCCATTCAGGATTATTAAATTTTACTCTTTGACATTTTGTAGAAGTTCAATTCTATTTTTACTAGTAATCATATCTGCCAAGTTTTTTATCTTTCTTTTTTCCTTAAATAGCCTGAATAATTTGTAAACATGTTTTGCTTATACATTCAGGTCTCCAAACACTATACATTTCCATTCCATATTTTCTGGGATATTTTCTCCAATTACTTTGTCTAAGTTATCCCTCAATAATCTGATTTTCTGCTTGTCTTTAAATTTTGGAGGAATATGCAGGTTTAACAATGAGTACCATTCCTTATTTACTTTTAAAATATCAAATGTCAGAATATACATGCTAGTTTCTCTGTCAGACTGTTGTCTGTTAAATATCCAAAATAGTTACTTTTTTTGTATTCTGATAATAGGACTCATACTTCTAAAGTCTTAAGAGTTCTCTTACTAATAAATGTGGTTATTGTAAGCTTAAAATCTTTACACTTTCTATATGATATACACTTCCTGTTATCTAATTTATTGTATAAACTTGCCAAATTCTGATTTGGTATTTTAGGTTTCTATTATATTTGTTTTTCTTATATCTAAAGTAATCCCTCATGTGTTGACATTGCTCAACAAATTTTCATGTCATCAAATCTTAGATATTTCTTCTTATTTCTTGTTTCAAAACTTTGCAATGCCACTTATTTAACAAGGTTCTTTTATCTGGTCTACCTAGATAGACAATGTCATTGTTCTTTAGATCTGTAAAGCCATGGAGCATATTATTATGTATCTCATAAACAAGGACATAGGCAATCTCCAAATATTTGACCCTACCCAGTTTGGATTTCTCAAGGGCAGATCTTGCCTGTTGAACCTGGATGACTTCTTTGAGACTGTTACCAAGGCCCTGGATGAGGGAAAGTCAGTACATACAGCTTACTTTGACTTGTCCAAGGCCTTTGACACAACCCCCCACTCGGGCATCATCAAAAAGCTAAAGCAACTTGATGTAAATCCATATCTCATCAGGTGGGTGGCTAATTGGCTCATGGACAGGACGCTCAAAGTCAAAATAGGCACCTCCACCTCCGATAGCAAACCTGTCACTAGTGTAGTTCTTAGGGATCTGTCCTGGGACCCCTACTCTTTGGCATCTATTTCTCAGAGGTCCAGGCAAAGACAAAGGGATTGTGGCTGACCAAGTTTGTGGATAACTGTAAGTTGGGTGCTGTCACTGACTCCACAAATGATGTTGACATAGTGCAAGAGGGTCTGACAGACCAACTAACTAATGACTGGTGCCAAAGTCATGGTCTCAAGTTAAATGCGAAAAAATGTATCATCACACCATTCAGCAAAAACACAACCCCTAATGATTACCACATCAATGGCAACTCCCTAAGCACACAACCTGTGGTGAGAGAAATGGGCACTCAGGTTGATCACAACCTCACATTTGACCATCATGTAGCGGCAGTGGTCATAAAAGCCTTTTACTTGGTTTGTCTCATAAGTAAAGGGATTGCATCCAGAAAAAAGGAGGTTATTACCTCTCTATACTCCTCCCTCATTAGACCAATAATTGAGTATAACACACCATTTTGATGTACCGCTCCAAACAACTGCACCAACTGGAAAGACCACTGAAATATCTTACAAAGAGAATCCATGGCCGCCAACACTTGTCTTATGCAGACAGGCTCAAATTACTATCACTCTAATCAGTATCATACAGATTGCTCATAGGTGATCTGTGTCTCGCCTACAAGGCAATCTCAGACCCTGCTCTACTAGAGATGCTCCATATCCATAAGTCTAACTACTCATGCACTACCCACTCAAAAGGCCTGAATCTAATATGTGACATCAACAAAACCTGCTGGAGAGATAGGTTTGTCTCCCAGAGGCTGGCCCATCTCTGGAATAGACTTCCCATACACATTAAACAGAGCACCACACTGACCCTCTTCAAGCGCAATCTTGATGAGTGGATGGGAAACCACAAATTTGTCCTAGGGGTTCCACCTGTGTCCCTCATTGACAGGGGTGACAAGTGCTGACTGAGGTTTCTTTTTGGGGATAAACTCTTGGCTACGTTTGGAAGGGTCCCAGGGACATTAGCCTAGTAACCTTCTATGATCCTATGAAGACTGAGGATAGTTTGTCTTTCTTCTCTTCAATTTTTACCCTCTTAACATTCAGTTGTTTTACTTCTTTTATTATCACGGCCTTTTTCAGTACCATTGACTACTCTCCTATTACTTCCCTCCTTCATTTAATTTAGGCATTTCTCTAATATTTCACCTTTCATATTATCTTAATACATACTAGTCTGTATGTACCCTGTCTTTTGCTTTAACTTCTTCTTCTCTTTCAGCTGCTCCCGTTAGGGGTCGCCACAGTGGATCATCTGTTTCCATTTTTTCCTCTCCTCTGCATATTGCTCTGTCACACCAACCACCTGCATGTCCTCTCTCACCACATCCATAAACCTTAACTTAGGCCTTCCTCTTTTCCTCTTATTTGGCAGCTCCATCCTTAGCATCCTTTTCCCAATATACCCAGCATCCCTCCTCAGCACATATCCAAACCAACGCAATCTCGCCTCTCTGGCTTTGTCTCCAAAGTGTCCAACATGAGCTGACCGTCTAATATACTGATTCGTAATCCTGTCCATCATTGTCACAACCAATGCAAATCTTAACATCTTTAACTCTGCCACTTCCAGCTCTGACTCCTGCCTTTTTATCAATACCACAGTCTCCAACCCATACAACATAGCTGGTCTCACTACCCTCTTGCAGACCTTCCCTTTTACTCTTACTGGTACCCTTCTGTCACAAATCACTCCTGATACTCTTCTCTACCCATTCCACCCTGCCTGTACTCTCTTCTTCAACTCCCTTCCACACTCACCATTACTCTGAACTGTTGATCCCAAGTACTTAACTCATCCACCTTTGCCATCTCTACTCCCTGCATCCTCACCATTCCTCTATCCTCCCTCTCATTCACACACACATATTTTGTCTTAGTCCTGCTGACCTTCATTCCTCTCCTCTCTAGAGCATATCTCCATCTCTCCAGGGTCTCCTTATCCTGTTCCCTACTCTCACTTCTTCTTCTTTCGGCTTTGTCCCTGATAGAGGTTGCCACAGTGGATCATCTGTCTGCTCATGATTGGCAGTGGAGTTTTACAGTGTTGAGTTGCCAGCCCGGCGTACAACTTTCCACAGAAGGCACACATGCACAAACTCACACCTAGGGCCAATTTAGAGTGTCCAATCCACCTACTGCATGTCTTTGGGATGTAGGAAGATACCGGAGCACCTGGAGGAAACCCACGCGACCACCCTACTCTCACTTCAGATCACAATGTCATCCACAAACATCAAAGTTCACGGGGACTCCTGTCTGATCTTGTCTGTCAACCTGTCCATCACCATTGCAAATAAGAAATGGCTCAGAGCTGATCCTTGACGTAATCCCACCTCTGCCTTAAATGCATCTGTCGCTCCTACTGCAGACCTCACCACTGTCACACTATTATCACATATCCTGTAACACTCTTACATACTTCTCTGCCACTCCTGACTTCCTCATACAATACCACAACTCCTCTCTAGGCACCCTATCATATGTTTTCTTCAAGTCCACAAAGATCTTTTGCTTTAACGTATTCCGTTTTTTGTCTTATTTTCCATCTTTTTGTCATCTCTTCTGACTTTCCTTCCCAGTTTCAGCCAACATCTATCCACATTCATGCTGGTTTTTTCTCTCTTTACTTTTGGTCTTCTTATTCTTGTTTCTCTTTTCTGCCTGCTACTTTCCAGTTAATTTCCCCCGCCTTTCCTGTCTCCCATATTATAGTTCTCAGTTGACTGGGTCTGTTTCTTTTACAGTCTTTACTTATTTTTTTCCAACTTCAATACTCTTACCTACCCACGTCAGTATTTCCATTTCTTCCATACCCATTAGTATTTATGTACTCAGTTTCTCTGCTGTTTATGAATAGTTGTTACAATACAGGTCCATATGTTTTAACAGGATTTTCAAATGTAGTAAGATGTCTTTGAAAAATGTTTGTTTTCCTTTCTTTTCCAACTCTCCCTCAAGACTTTTTCATCTTTATATTTCATAAACCTTCCCTTTTTCCCTGTTTTATAGCACATTTCACTATACCATTTTGTTAAATCTATGTATTCATAATTTGGAGATGATGTTTGAACACATATGTTATTTATAGCTGTTTGCATTAAACTGTAGTTCCAACTACTATCACCTTGCTTTATCCTATCCTTTAGTCTAAGGCGATCTTCTAATACTTCTAATGATTTTAATATATTCTTGTTCAAATTGCGTGACTCTAATACTTTATTCTCTTATTCTAGCCAAACAGTTTAGGCATTGTCTTCTGCTTTAAATTGTTTCTTTCCATCCAGTTTCATCATCTGACTTTTCATCTAACTATTTTATTTTTTAGCAATGTGGACAGCAGCAATAAGTTTTTAACAAACTATGTCTTATTAATCAGTTACCACCATAAGCACACTTCATAACTAAGTAAGTCACATAAACAGAATAGAGTTTAGGTATCTGTCATGAAAACAAGTATTTGTATTTAGTGGATCCTGCCCAGTAAAAACCCTGAAAATAGAGCCTTGAAACATGCATCATATAGCCAGACATGATGTGACATTTCTAATAGCTTGATAGGCTCATAGATTAGTACTAAACTAACTTCCCTTGCAGGCCATTTTAAGCCTAGCCCTTTACCCCATGTGAGAGTAAAACCCTGCACCTTGTGTTTGTAAGGTAAACACCTTAACCATTACGCCAACCTTCCATCTTGGCAATTTTATACTTTTGTTATAAAACAGCATTTGGTCAGTCTGCTACCAATAGCATGTATCATATTTATACTGTGACTTCTAAAACAAAAAAAATGTCTTAACAATCTGAGCCAAAGATGACAGCAAAAAGACTTTGGTATCAGCGAGCAGCCTATACCAATCACTGCTTATTCTTACCTTTTTCATAGCTTGATGGAAACGACGCCTGCACAACTCTGTCATTCAGTGGCTGAGCGTGCCTGTAGTCATTTCTTAGGGTTTTATTCTCATCGTCCAGCAGGGTGCTTTCCATTAGTTTTATCTTGAAAATATAAATACATGGATAAAGCTACAGCAGAAAGCTGAGTACACCCCTTAGTATTTCATAGCTCATTTGGGCTGCTGTTGTGTAACAAACATATTTCCTACAGAGAACAGCTAACAATTAGCAATATAACCTCAAGAAACTTCCTAATAAATGTGCCCCCCCCTAATAAATGCCCATGATACATAGGGACACAATGGGGTTGGATTGCATGGCTACTCTTATAAATGCCCTGGTGGTCATTAGCCTAGTATATATGAACTATGAACCTGTGAACAGTACACCCATTCAGTTACAGAGTTGAAACCATGGCAGGGCTTCATAGACAAATGCTATTTGCTTGTGAAATGGGTGTTTTTTTTCAAGGGATCACTGTCTGGCAAGCCTGATGGGTAATCAGACATGTATTCAATAGTGCCTGCAATTGGGCTGAAGGTCCATATAAACACACTGCTGTCTTTTTTTGATTAAACATTGCATAATTATCATTCGTGTAATTTAATGCATTCTTTTCAGCTCCTCTGGGGCCTGGATTATGGTTGAAAAGGATCTCTGCCTCAGCTCCTCTACCTACTTATCAAATTAAAATAAAAAATTAAAATTAAAAAAATAAAAATAAATAAAGAGAAGTGAAGTGCTAACAAGGGAAGCAGCACCAGGCTGCCCAATGGTTGAAGCATGACGGATACACTGTGCATGACAAGGAAGTCAGGCCAGCATGGCAAAGTCACTGCATACATATACATGCAATATAGCACAGTGCAGCACTGCAACCTTAGACAGAATTGTGGGTCTGCGCATCAAAGTGCTAAACATGGTCATTATACAAATGGAGAGGAAAGGAGGGACATAAAAAAAAGTAAGAAAGAGGAGAACAACAAACATAGGGAAATACTAAAGGGTGTGTATAGCTGCTCCAGTGTTGTACACAGATAAAGCTCTGACTTTCACTCATGTGACCTTTGTTTGATTAATGTCTCAGGCAACTGATAGCGTGATAAAGATGGATGGGCGCACCTACCAGGAGGGAGGGCAGTACGTGGGAATATCCAGACGATGATCCATGGTGGAGGCTAGGGACATCACCAGAGGGGGCATGGTCAGAATGGGGTATTACGACTTGGCTGAGCTGCCATGAAGGTGAGGCAATATGCCACAGATCCCATATTGCATGCCCCCTGGGACTGTGCTATGTTGTCGTAAGGGAAGGGGAGTTAAACAGGATAGGCCAAAGTAAGACCCCCTGGATGGAGGCTCAGTTGTATTGAGACCCTGTTGCCTGCAACTGTTGACCACCCCCAGCAATTACTGGAATAATTCCAGGGGGGCATGGAGTAGCTGGTTGACCGAGTGCTGACATGGCATGATAGTTGGTCCAGTAGTAATGAAGGAAGGGGAGGAAGAAAAAACAAAAAAAAAAAAAAGTGAGCATACGTTATGAAAGCTGGAGGGAATGTATGATAATATTCATGGGACAAGAACCCTTTTTTCACATGAATAAAAGAAAAGGCAGTGAGAAAGGTAGTAAGGGAATGTTATGGATGAGACAGGGGGAGAACAGCAGGTATTGGGGCAGACAGGCAAACAAACAACACAGACTTAAGTAGACAAGTGGTAGACAAATAAAAGGGTGGGAGAGCAGTGGGACACAGAAATAAAGAGGATGGATGAATGGTGATTGGGGAAGGCTGAACAATGAAAATGGAATGGTTAATGACAGATAGGGGAGGGAAAACACCAGGGTGGTGATATGCTAGGGCCCTGGCACAGTTCTCTGTCAAGCTGGCCTATAAGGTAACAAACCCAATTATGGGTGGCCAATGTTATGGAGCAGTTACTCCAGCAGTAGCTAAATGGACAGTGCTTGTTAGTCACATAACTCCATGCACCATGCCAGAAGGACCTCCACATTCCTGAGGCAGCCATCCTGTTGTCACTGTAGCTACACCTCAGCTTCACAACTGACTCCCCAACTCCCCAACTTTCTAGCCCAAAGGTTCCTGGAGTTCATAAATTCAAATGCCATGGAACAACTAGTCACCGTTCCCACAAGAGGAGAAAATATACTAGATCTCATCATCACAAACATGGGGACAAAATGCTCCACACCGGAAGTATATCCCTCATTGGTGAGATCAGATCACAAACTTATCTCACTGGAAATCCACATCCCGCCCCCACCCCAAACAAAAAAGACCACAGTGAAGAACTCTAAAGCAAACTTCACACTACTCAAGACTGGTATGGTATCCTTCAAGGCCCCTGAGCCAGTGGAAACCACAATCCAAGCTGCGGAAGCCCTTACAAATGCCTTCTACGAACACCTCCAGGACTGCATGGATCAGGCAATCCCTAATAAAACCAAGACTCTTTCCACCAAGGGCAAACGTCCAGTCTGGTGGACCCCAGCCATAAACAAACTTTACAATAAGAGGAGAAAGCTGTTACATGATAGAGCAAAATCCATAAGAGAAGACACCCTTGATCATTATTAGTAAAAAAATACAAGCACTCATAAAATCATCCAAGGCCAACTTTGAGAGAAAAATTGCAATAGATTCAAAAGACAATCATAAGGCCTTCTTCAGCTATGTTAGAAACCTGGGTGGAAACTCCCAGATATGCGCAGAATTAGTCCAAAATGATACAAAAATCACTGAACCCACAGACATTGCCAACATACTGGCAGACAGGTTCAGTGCAAACTTTACCCCCCCTCTCCCCCCCAAAAGGAGAGATAACTATCCCAGCGGAGTGTAGCCTCCCAGACATCTCAAATGCGCAGGTGAAAGCTGCTCTCTCTAAAGCTAAAAACACAGCATCAATGGGACCGGATGGTGTCCCCAGCTGTGTGCTACACAAACTCAACGAGGAACTAAACCCGCATATAAGGCAGCTGTTTAATCTTAGCCTTACCACAGGATACGTGTCCAAGGAGTGGCGTACGGCAACTGTGGTCCCACTCCACAAAGGCGGTGCCTCTACGGACCCTGGTAATTACCGCCCCATAAGCTTAACAAGCCTGGTCTGCAAGGCTATGGAGAGGATCATAATGGAACTCATAAACAAAGACATAGGGGACTTGCAGACATTGGACCCGACCCAGTTTGGCTTTGTCAAGGGCAGATCATGCCTTTTGAACTTGGTCGACTTCTTCGAAACAGTCACCAAGGCCATTGATGAGGGAAAGGCAGTCCATACAGCCTACCTTGACCTTGCAAAAGCTTTCGACACGATACCCCACTCGGGTATTATAGAGAAAGTTACCAGCTTAAATGTAAACCCATATGTCACAAGATGGGTTGCAAACTGGCTAAAGAACAGAACCCACAGGGTTAGAGTTGCTGGCGCCATGTCAGACTCCAAGCCGGTCACAAGTGGTGTCCCACAGGGCTCAGTCCTTGGCCCCCTGTTGTTCGGCATCTACTTCTCAGAAGTACAGGCAAACATAGGACGACTATGGCTGACAAAGTTTGCAGATGACTGCAAACTGGGCGCCATAGTGGAAAGTACATCGGACACAGATATCCTTCAGAGGGGTCTCACGGAAACTGATAACTGGTGCCAGAGCCATGGCCTGAAGTTAAATGCCAAAAAATGTATAGTCATACCCTTCGGGAAAAACAAGGTAACCCCAAGCTACCATATAGGTGGCAATCCATTAAGCACAGAAGAGGTTATCAGAGACCTGGGGACCCAGGTTGACAGTGGCCTTTCTTTTGACACTCACATTGCTAAAGTGGTTAGAAAGACCTTCTACATTGCCCACCTGATCATGATGGGATTCACATCCAGATCAAGTGAGGTCATTGTTCACCTGTACTCTTCACTTATCAGACCAATGATCGAGTACAATGCCCCATTCGGGATGTATCTCACCTGACACCTGCAGCAATTGGAGAGACCCCAAAAGTTCCTCACCAAAAGGATAAAGGGACTCCAAAATCTGTCATATGCTGCCAGACTGAAGAAACTCCAGCTCTATTCAGTCGCATACCGCCTGCTCAGAGGTGACCTGTGCCTGACATACAAGGCCATGTCCAACCCAGAATTAATGGACATGCTCCACCTAAAAAAATCCAAATCTACCAGATCCACTAGAGCAAGTGACTTAAACCTTAGCACGGATATAAATAGGACATGCTGGAGGGATAGATTTGTCACCCAGAGACTCCTATGCTGTGGAATAAAATCCCGGTCCATGTGAGGCAGAGCACCTCGCTGGCTCTGTTCAAGAGAAATCTTGACCGGTGGATGGGAGATCGTAGGTTTACCCCGGGAATCATCTCTGTGTCACTGCTGGACAGAGGCACAACAAACTAATGGGCACAGTATTTTTTTAACATAAGGGGTGGCGTAAGCCACAAAACTTTGGGCTAGGCTTATAAATGCCTTAAGGCAGATAGCCTAGTATAAACCTATGAACCTATGAACCTATGACACCAGAAGACTAGGACAGACCTTTCTAGACTCCATGAGAAGTGGCTATGAGGGCACCAGTGATCCCTTCAGGTCTCCTCCCACAAAGTATCTGTCATCCCCTTACTGACAGGCAGTCCTGACAGACACTGGTGACTCAGCACCAGAGGCTTTGATGTCACAGTCCATGGTGAGCGTAGCCTCTCCTTCTCATCTTTTACCACTGACCTGCAATACACACATGCAGCAACACACCTGAATTTGTACAGTAAACTGGAACAGACATCATAAACGTTACATTGTCAAGACAGTGGCTTCCACATTCTGTGACCTTGAATCATGTTCATTTCATGTTTTTTTGCTGCTAGAAAACAAACTCTTAAGTGTACATGTAAGAGAGTTAAGATATCTGAACAGAATAGTACTGAAATAAATAAATGCCCTCTGAACTGTCTCCAGAGTCTATGCCTTCTGTGTCAGTAGGAGGGTCAGGATCTGGGGTGGTCAAACACAGACTGTCCCAAGTCAGACTCCTCTTTGTCACCCGTGGTCATACAGTATGGCATAATCATTCATGGGCATTGTCCAGATCATGGTCAATGACACTCCTTTGGTTCAGCACCTGGGATAGATCGAGTTGCATTGTGCCAATTCCCACAGTTCTATCCATTCCTGTTTCCTGTAAATAGATAGACCCCCACCCCTGATCAAGGTCAAGGACCACATCATGGGCAGTATTACTCATCAGGACCAGTGCATGGTATATTGCATCGATACAAACACTCATGGTACTATAGTTCTACCCCATCCCTGTGGCAAACTGCATAAAACGCTGACACCACAAGCCAGCAGAGTGGACACTACCAATGGTCTTGTCATGGAAGCTTAACCCCAACATTAGAGGATATAATTCCTGACTCCTCACAACTTTTGCAGACTCTTGTCACTGTGTCACCACCCCCCTACCATCAGTACAAGTGTTGATGACTCTGCCCTACCTACCCCATAAACTGTGTGGATATGGCTGTGTCTTGTGCATGGTGTGGTCAGTCCATAACCTGGATGTGACAACACATGCATTGTTTTATTCTGTGTATGGCCCTTTGTTTTGGAGCAGATGTCACTTATTTGCCAGTGCTGCAATATATTGCACAAACCTAAGTCTCAGCTCTGGTGCTGCTGCTGCTGTGTATTCATCCCCGACTCACCACCCTCCCTTCTTTTGTTGGTATAATTGGTACAAAAGCTCCTGTCAAGATATTAACCTGTAGCTGCAACTATTTGCTTAATACCATATTGTGCAGCATTGCACACAAAACAAAAATCATGTCACATATTTCTGGACTGCATTGGTGGTGCTGCAGTAGCGTTGTCGCCTCACAGTAAGACTCTGTCCTGTTCGATTCTCAGCTAGAGTGTCTTCTGTGTGGAGCCATGAGTGAATGGGCGTACCTTCATTGAAGGTTGTGCATCAGGGCTGGCAACTCAGCATGTAAAAATCTATCTGCCAATCATTAGCAGACCGGAGTTCTTCTGTGGCGACCCCTAACCGGGAAAAGCCGAAAGACACAACAACATTATAGTGCCTCTCCTTACATACTTGGAATAGAAGTGTTCCTTGACTAGGCCAAATACACTAGATTTATTTATTTATTTATTTATTTATTTGCATTTGCTGTTGCTGGTTCCTGAGCACAGGGCACAGGGTTTGATTCCTTCAACTTTCATTTGCCTACTGTGTGACTCTGAACAAGACACCTAGCTAGGGAGGGCACCTGAAAAGGGACAATTTGTCCAATAAGATTATCAATTCAACAAATGTGCAAAAAATGGTCTCACTGGGTGGATATCCACTTTTCATCAGAGTTCCAGACAGAAAAGCTCCACATTACATTGCAGCTGTATTAACAACGTGCAGCAACACTAGATAAAAAATAGTATCAATCCAAGCAGTATTATGATATTAAAGAATTAAAGCATTACATGAGTGTTTTGTATTAACATTCTGAGCAGTATTATGATAGTAAAGAATTAAAGCATTACATCATTATTTTGTATTGACATTATAGGTTCATAGGTTCATAGGTTAGTACTAAGCTAACTGCCCTTGCGAGCCATTATAAGCCTAGCCAATTATCCCTTGTGAGACTCAAACTCTGTACCTTGTGTTTGTAAGGCAAACACCTTAACCATTAGGCCACCCTCCCATCCCCCATTAGTAACAGCATACAATGTTTACCACAGACGTGTAAGGTTCGGAAGGTTACCTTTGACGGTACAGACGTGTAAGGTTCAGAAGGTTACCTTTGACGGTAAGTAGGATAAACTTAGACTTAAATTGCCACTTCATTACTTTGTATTATCAATAAAGAACAACATACAATATGTACAACAGGCTAGTATGGTTTGGCAGTTTAAAAATGACATTTGGCAGGTAGGAGAGTAAAGGTATTGGGGAAAGGAGTGGGGCACACATGACAAGGCAGTTGGAATCATATAGTTGAAGTAGAATATTATCAAGAGCTCAGGTGATGCACTGGCACATTCAAGAGGACGTGAGGTACACCTAGATTATATAGAAAAATGAGTAAATTAGCTACACCTCTCAGCTCTAAAGGAGTGCATTTCCAAAGTTCAGCTACATAAAATGACTAGAGGGAGTCCCCAAACTGATTATTTGATTCAGATGTGATTATTAAATATTGTATGTTTTGCCATGTACAAAATTAGCATCTGATGAAGCAGATTTTCCTGTGAAAGCGCTTATGTTTTAACATTAAAGCTTCGATTGAAACTGGAAACATTGGTCGTACCCGAGTTCTTCTGTGTCTTTATCAATATGTTATATGTGTACTGGTTTCTGCTTGCATGGTGCCTGTATGTATATGGACCTGCCTGTGTGTGCATCAACCATCTGGATGACCCTGTAGGAATCCTGTTGCAAGAAGCTTTGGTACAGGTAGGACATGTACCAGATGTGAGAGTCATGGGATCTACCTGGCAGCACACAGACTCATTATAAATAATTCACTGTGTAATTAAGGGATCAGAAGCCCTTTCTGCTAATGTAACACAGTCCCTTTAGATAAGCTGGGGTCTTGATGGCAAGGTATATGCAATCAATGGCTCCAAGGACTTCAGGTAAAAGGACAAAATTGTAAAATGCCTACATGGTGGTCATGGTGGTTTTCTTCTCTGCCATCCTGGGTGCTAGGTATGTTTCTCCAGGTGCTATAGCACCATGCTGCGGAACTAGTTCTGAATTCAAGAGGCACCTGTGATACTCAAATGTATCTCCCACAGACTAGTGAAAAGTCTCTGCAACTAAGATTGTTAAAGCTACCCACACCTTGGTATTTCCAGAAATGGGCAACCACCTCATTCCCCCTTGATTCCATTTGTAGGTGACACAGTTCGACATGGTTAGGCACATATCCATGTCCAGCAGGGAATGATCCCCATCCTGCTGGTAACTTAGCTGGTGGTACATCAGGTACTGCCTGTACCTACAGTGTTTATTTTTATTTTTTTGTTTGTTTATTTATGTATGTATGTATGTATGTATGTATGTATGTATGTATGTATTTATTTATCTGTTTTTGTTTACTGGGAAGGTCTGACTGGGTTACACTGCCCATTTTCAAAGGAGATCCAGGGGGGAAATCTCCAAGAAATAATAGATGCACAACATAACAAAATAGAACAAGTTAGATGAATTCTTTTGAAAGGATTATTCATTAAAATGGAAATAAACAGGAAGTATCATACAAAAATATTAATTGTAGTAAGTTCTAAGAAGTATAAATAGAGAAATATTGCTAATCAGTACAGAGTAACAAAAATACGGGAGTTAAAGTAATGTAATATGTATCCACATTCATGCTGATCCATGAGCTAGTAGGAGAACAATACATACATTTCTCATGGAAGGAGTGCAACAAACTCACATCAGTAAGACTTAAAAAAGCCAACTGGCAAGAATGGTTTAGTAGGCAAGAAATGGAAATGCTGAGTACCTGAGTATTTTTATCCAGCAGATTTAGAACAGTTACGAATGCTAGTGTGATTAATCAGGGAGGTAGTTTGTTTATCTAATGGTGAATGGAATGCTATTCCATAGTTTAGAAATGCTTACAGAGTATATATAAGGATTCCCCATTTAAGTTGTTGGATTTTTGGGATTCTGTCAGGTGCTCATCCTTTGTTCAATAGTTAATAATGAGTTTGTACCATTTTAACATATTAGCGATGGCTGGGGTGTTTAAGGGAAGGTTTAACATTTATATTTTTACTGTTATTTATTTACATTTTGGTAATGGGGCAAAGCACTGATCATAACAATCAAATTGCAGACTCTTCCTGGATTATAACAAAAATGTAACAATTACAACCAATAGGGGAACACAAAGGTAATGTGTTATACAAGCAGAATCAGAGGACTAACAAGAAAAGAGCGAGAAGCAGGTTAACTCTTGGAAATTGATGAGAGTAACACAAGATGTTCAGAGGACAAAGTTAGATAAAGAAAGGTAAATACATAGAGTCAAAGGTGACAGTGAGACTAAGAAAGGTAGAAGCTGTAAGATGTTTACAGGAAGCAGAAAGATGTAATGCGCCATTATGAGCTGCATATATGATATTTGTTCTGACAGTTCTAGCCAGTTCAGGTTCTGGACAGCAATGCAGTGATGAGCATGGAATGGGAAAATACATGCAAATTTATTTATTTCATTACAATACTGTTCGTTTGCTCACTGATGAAGTGAAAAATTTACATGCATACCCTAGACTTGGAACTAAGATGCTGTAGTAAATCTCTTACTATGGTCAGTTATGACATGACCTAGCTTTGTAAAGTAGCCCTAATGTGCAGTGTTTTTTTTTTTTTTTTTGAGAATAGCTATGATGTGCAGTCATACCTCTCAACTGTCCAGATTTGTGAAGAATGTCCAGATTTCTGCCTCATATTTTTGGTCTGTTTCTCTAAAGATTGCGGTTTTCTGGCAAAATACTGGTAAATTGTTGAGGACTGAAGTCAGAAAATAACGACAGAAATTTGAGTTTTAGACTTCATATCCTTTATAAAATTCATGCTAATTAAAACCCTGTTATTTTATCAACTTTCTAAGTTTGTAAGAACAATATTTAATTTTTTTTGTATTTTTGGGTCTTTGCCCCCCACCCCACCCCCACCCCGCCATTATTTATGGCTTTATCCAGATTTCTTGCTCTAAGAGATTGAGAAGTATGCAGTGGTCAAAATTAAAGTTTACATTCTATGACAACAGCCAGTAACTTGATATAGAGGACTTGTTCTACTCTGGTGTTGTTAGAGGATTCTTTATTTAGTGCACTGCTGGTTAGTGGGAGGTTGGAAGAGATAAATGTGACTCATTTTGTTTTTGGAGGGATTCAGGAGCAGTTGGAATCATTCCAGCTAGGTCCCATTGGAGCAGATGCAGATTACTTGTAGATGGGATTGTTATAGAAATGAGCATACAAAAGTTGAGTCATTAGCATATTGTATGTTTATTCCACGTGAGCTGCCTTGTGCACAGTAGCATAGCTGGGGGCAGGGTAAAGGGGGCTGCACTTCCTTGGTGCAAAGTGTTAGGGAGGTGTAATCATCCGATCTTGATCACTATTTAATACAATTTTCAGTCACACCTGAGTGCTGTAGCACTTTCTTTTTCAAAAAAAAAAAAAAAGTATATATATCTGCTTGTTTCTTTTTTTAATTAGAACCTGAGTGCTGTAATGCTCAATGTGTGGTATAAACTATATCGACTGCTACATTTATAGCCAGCAGTCTGCTACACTTTATTTAAAAAATAAATAAAAGACTTGTTTCTTTCTTTCCCCAGGTAAAATTTGAGGAAGGGAGCAAAAATGGAACCTGATTGACTCCTGCATGTCAGAAGCCCTATGTACCTGACTGTGGATTTTTTTTTAATTGACAATTACCCCTCATCTGAGGAGGGGAGGGATTGGGGGTGCAGAAACAGGACCATTTTGGCTTGATGGTTCTCGCATTTCAGGATTACCAGCCACCAGATTGTAGACCTTTTGTTTTTTTTTTTTTGCTCTGCCACTGAATGGCAGAGGCATGGTCACAGGAGGGAGAAGGGTGTATCTGGCTATCTGGTGCCAGTACAAGAAGCGTACTCTAAAGAGCAGAGGCGTGGTCACAGGAGGGAGAAGGGTGTATCTGGTTATCTGGTGCCAGTACAAGAAGTGTACTCTGAAGAGCAGAGGCATGGTCACAGGAGGGAGAAGGGTGTATCTGGCTATCTGGTGCCAGTACAAGAAGCATACTCTGAAGAGCAGAGGCGTGGTCGCAGGAGGGAGAAGGGTGTATCTGGCTATCTGGTGCCAGTACAAGAAGTGTACTCTGAAGAGCAGAGGCATGGTCACAGGAGGGAGAAGGGTGTATCTGGCTATCTGGTGCCAGTACAAGAAGCGTACTCTGAAGAGCAGAGGCGTGGTCACAGGAGGGAGAAGGGTGTATCTGGTTATCTGGTGCCAGTACAAGAAGTGTACTCTGAAGAGCAGAGGCATGGTCGCAGGAGGGAGAAGGGTGTATCTGGTTATCTGGTGCCAGTACAAGAAGTGTACTCTGAAGAGCAGAGGCATGGTCGCAGGAGGGAGAAGGGTGTATCTGGCTATCTGGTGCCAGTACAAGAAGTGTACTCTGAAGAGCAGAGGCGTGGTCACAGGAGGGAGAAGGGTGTATCTGGTTATCTGGTGCCAGTACAAGAAGCATACTCTGAAGAGCAGAGGCATGGTCACAGGAGGGAGAAGGGTGTATTTGGCTATCTGTTGCCAGTACAAGAAGCGTACTCTGAAGAGCAGAGGCATGGTCGCAGGAGGGAGAAGGGTGTATCTGTCTATCTGGTGCCAGTACAAGAAGTGTACTCTGAAGAGCAGAGGCATGGTTGCAGGAGGGAGAAGGGTGTATCTGGCTATCTGGTGCCAGTACAAGAAGCGTTCTCTGAAGAGCAGAGGCATGGTCGCAGGAGGGAGAAGGGTGTATCTGGTTATCTGGTGCCAGTACAAGAAGTGTACTCTGAAGAGCAGAGGCATGGTTGCAGGAGGGAGAAGGGTGTATCTGGCTATCTGGTGCCAGTACAAGAAGCGTACTCTGAAGAGCAGAGGCGTGGTCGCAGGAGGGAGAAGGGTGTATCTGGCTATCTGGTGCCAGTACAAGAAGCGTACTCTGAAGAGCAGAGGTGTGGTCACAGGAGGGAGAAGGGTGTATCTGGCTATATGGTGCCAGTACAAGAAGCGTACTCTGAAGAGCAGAGGCATGGTCACAGGAGGGAGAAGGGTGTATCTGGCTATCTGGTGCCAGTACAAGAAGTGTACTCTGAAGAGCAGAGGCGTGGTCACAGGAGGGAGAAGGGTGTATCTGGCTATCTGGTGCCAGTACAAGAAGTGTACTCTGAAGAGCAGAGGCGTGGTCGCAGGAGGGAGAAGGGTGTATCTGGCTATCTGGTGCCAGTACAAGAAGCGTACTCTGAAGAGCAGAGGCATGGTCGCAGGAGGGAGAAGGGTGTATCTGGCTAGCTGGTGCCAGTACAAGAAGCGTACTCTGAAGAGCAGAGGCGTGGTCACAGGAGGGAGAAGGGTGTATCTGGCTATCTGGTGCCAGTGCAAGAAGTGTACTCTGAAGGGCAGAGGCATGGTCGCAGGAGGGAGAAGGGTGTATCTGGCTATCTGGTGCCAGTACAAGAAGCGTACTCTAAAGAGCAGAGGCATGGTCACAGGAGGGAGAAGGGTGTATCTGGCTATCTGGTGCCAGTACAAGAAGCGTACTCTAAAGAGCAGAGGCATGGTCACAGGAGGGAGAAGGGTGTATCTGGCTATCTGGTGCCAGTACAAAAAGCGTACTCTGAAGAGCAGAGGCATGGTCGCAGGAGGGAGAAGGGTGTATCTGGCTATCTGGTGCCAGTACAAGAAGCGTACTCTGAAGAGCAGAGGCATGGTCGCAGGAGGGAGAAGGGTGTATCTGGCTAGCTGGTGCCAGTACAAGAAGCGTACTCTGAAGAGCAGAGGCGTGGTCACAGAAGGGAGAAGGGTGTATCTGGCTATCTGGTGCCAGTACAAGAAGTGTACTCTGAAGGGCAGAGGCATGGTCGCAGGAGGGAGAAGGGTGTATCTGGCTATCTGGTGCCAGTACAAGAAGCGTTCTCTGAAGAGCAGAGGCATGGTCGCAGGAGGGAGAAGGGTGTATCTGGCTATCTGGTGCCAGTACAAGAAGCGTACTCTAAAGAGCAGAGGCATGGTCACAGGAGGGAGAAGGGTGTATCTGGCTATCTGGTGCCAGTACAAGAAGTGTACTCTGAAGAGCAGAGGAATGGTTGCAGGAGGGAGAAGGGTGTATCTGGCTATCTGGTGCCAGTACAAGAAGTGTACTCTGAAGAGCAGAGGCGTGGTCGCAGGAGGGAGAAGGGTGTATCTGGCTATCTGTTGCCAGTACAAGAAGTGTACTCTGAAGAGCACAGGCATGGTCGCAGGAGGAAGAAGGGTGTATCTGGCTATCTGGTGCCAGTACAAGAAGGGTACTATGAAGAGCTGGGGCATGGGGGTAAATGGAGAGCTGGGTAGGTGAGGCACCAGTACAGAGATCATCTCCAGGCACTAAATAAGCCAGCTACACCTGTGCTTGTGCACATCACTTATGTATTAACAAGAAGGGTTGTAATATTGACCCCTGTGGTACTCTTTGTTCTGGCAGGTAAATACAGTAGAACATTTCTGCCATTTGACAGATTCTGTACTGCTGTTAAGGTAACTAAAAAAACTAGAAAAACATTTAGTCATGTGGTGGTATTTAGACCTAGTTGTGAGACTTGCTGAGGAGAAGTTGATGCCTGAAATGTGCAACAGTGTAGGCACTAGCTTCGAAGGCAGCTGTTAACACAAGCTGCTATGCTGCAGTTACTGCTATTACTCTAAACACTACTTCCCTCATGGACATCACAATTCTTGGTATAAAAAGAGGGACCTGCACTGAGATGTTTTTAAATTCATCCACCATTTTAGGTTATATCATGTGCACACACCATATAGCTCACTTGCATGATGTGCCTCATTTCTATGTCATTATGCAGCTATAGGTAAACTCTGCAGGCCATGCTATTATGGATAGCTGACTTGCATGACATTCTTCGTTTCTGTCAGTTATATATCAAACATTCACACATATGCATTACATTTGCCCTCAAAAAAGTCAAAGACATTACTGTAAACTTCAAAGCTTGCTGTATATCTACGGTTTAAAAATCAGCCTCTCCAGAGGCTACATACCCATAGACTGGTGCACAGCACCGGTTATTTCACTCCACAAAGGTCGAGCCACAACAGACCCCAGGAACTATCGCCCTATAAGCCTGACTAGCTTGTTCTGCAAGACTATGGAGCGCATCATCATGGAACTCATTAACAGAGACATTGGGAACTCCAAACACTGGACCCTACCCAGTTTGGCTTTGTTAAGGGCAGATCATGCCTCCTAAACCTGGTGGACTTCTTTGAGACAGTTACCAAGGCAATAGACAAGGGAAAGGTGGTACACACAGCCTACCTAGACCTTGCTAAGGCCTTCGACACCATTCCCCATTCTGGTATTATAGACAAGCTCACCAGCTTGAACATAAATCCCTACGTCACAAGATGGGTTGTCAACTGGCTCGTGGACAAAACCCACATGGTGAGAGTTGTGGGAGCTAGGTCAGACTCTAAACTGGTTAGAAGTGGTGTTCTCCAGGGCTCAGTCATAGGACCCCTCCTGGTCGGCATATACTTCTCAGAGGTACAGGCAAGCACAGGAGGATTATGGCTGACCAAGTTTGCAGATGACTGCAAACTAGGGAATATAATTGACTCTCCAGCTGACACAGACATCCTCCAAAAGGGTCTCACTGAGATGGATACCTGGTGTCAAAATCATGGCCTCAAGCTAAATGCCAAAAAGTGCATAGTCATCCCCTTTGGAAAAAAAAGTACCCACAAACTACCACATAGGTGGTAGTCCCCTAAATATGGAAGATGTAATAAGGGATCTGGGGACCCAAGTAGAGAGTAATCTCACCTTTGATAATCACATTGCCAAAGTGGTTAGAAAATCCTTCAACATGGCCCATCTAATCACAAAAGGGTTCGCATCCAGATCAAAAGAGGTCATTGTGCCCCTCTACTCATCACTCATCAGACCCATCATAGAGTACAATGCCCCATTTGGGATGTACCTTACAAGACACCTGCAACAGCTGGAAAGACCACAGAAGTACCTCACCAAGAGGATCACTGGTCTCAAACAGATGCCCTATGCAGCTCGACTGAAGAAACTCCAGTTGTACTCGGTTGCATACTGTCTACTCAGAGGTGATCTCTGCCTGACATACAAGGCCATGTCCAACCCAGAATTGATGGACATGCTCAACCTAAAGAAAACCATATCCCCTCAAGCCACACGCTCTAGGAATCTAAACCTCACCACAACAATAAATAGGACGTGCTGGAGGGATTGATTCCTGTCCCAGAGACTTCCCAAGCTTTGGAACAAGATCCCAATCTACATTAGGCAGAGCTCCTCGCTAACACTTTTGAAAAGAAACCTTGACGAGTGGATGGGAAACAGAAAGTTTACCTCGGGGATCACTTCAGTGGCTCTGCTGGACAGAGGCACAGGGAACTAATCTAAGGGGGGCGGCAAAAGCCAGCACATTCTGGCTAGGCTTATAAATGCCTTCGGGCAGATAGCCTAGTACCCACCTATGAACCTATGAACCTATGTCAGAAAGTCAGTTCCTGAAGGTTTAGCAATCTAAGTCAATGAGTCACAATGCTCATTTCATAAGTAGCTCTTCCCTAAACATGGACTGTGCAGAATGTGCAACTATACTCTGTAACTGTTGAAGGTCGAAATTCACATTAGTATTTAGTTTATCTGTTACCCAGTTAAACCAACTAGGGCACAATTAACTCTTAGGGCAACCCATGAACACTGTTCACTTAAGGGACTTGCTGAGAATCATATAGTACAGAATTGACGAATGACAGAATCAAACCTTGGACTACCAAATAACACATTTTAGGAAATAATTATAGCATTAATTATGTGCACTAAACTTCAAGAGTATTCAATACAAAAATGAGCCTCAGTACAGGAAATTCAGTACAGAAAGATTCATATGATGTAGAAAGAGTTCCAAATACTTTGTGCTCTCAGTCCCAGAATGATTTTAGTACACGGCTGACCAAGAAATATGAATTTAAAAGGATTACTTTAAACACATTCTAGTATCCGGAGACTCCATTAAGCTAAGAAAAGCAAAACAAGATGTTTATGGTGATAGTGTGCACTGTAGGTGAAAAAAGGACAGTATGACTTCATCAGTATAAACAAAACAGGAGCAGACCTAAGCTTTTCTTTGCATTAATCTAACAATTAGACAGCCTGGGAGTCTAAGGAACAAGTCTAATTTTCACCTCTTTATCTCAGCTGCACTACAGCTTTAGTGTATTGCCATTACATTCACAGGGCCGTAGGCCAGCAGATGCACAAACTGCAGTGAAAGAAGTAATTACAGTACTTGCACGGCTGTGACATCTTCTTATGCAGAGGCAGGATCATGTGACAACATTATGCACATGAGAGGATTTGTCTGATGGGAAATGATTTTTGTAGGTCAGGCCAGAGCCCATTAAGCAGAATTTAGCTGGAGGAAAAATACTACATTGACTGCTGGCTGATGACCTCGATGTAACAGAGCTGCTTTTCTTTGCAAGTGCTCAGTGATACATGGTAAAAGCTATCTATGCCGTCAATGATATGTTTATGAGTCTGATTCACTACCACAAAATCTATTAGCCTCTTCAATGAATATTTAAAGGCAAATGTGTTTTAATGAGCATTTCTTGTGTTTTTTTTTAAACACAGCATAACGCGTTCAACACATTTTGCATCTATGTTCTTTTTGCCTCTCAACCTTATGAGATGGTGATTGAAAGCTATTTGATCACACAATAGATCAGGGCATGTGTTATTAATCTTTCATACTATTAGCACAATGACGCACATCTGCAGCTGCACTAATACAATTTACCGACATGTGTGCACACAGTATGCAAAAGTGACCCTGATGAATATTGGCTACATCCAATACACATTAGGTATGTGAGAAATGAGTAAAATGCTCTGGGGATATTTTCAGTATGAATTCATCTCTCCCTGTTGCTTTTTAATTTCTTTATTTATTTCTATTTCTAAAAGTCGCAGTACATTTTAGAAATAGCATATTCTGTTTCCCTGTTGAGGGGAGATCTATGTCTGGCATACAATGCATTGTCAGGCCCCACTCTGATGGACCTCCTGCATATCCGCAAAACAAACAGTACCAGGATTATCCATTCTAAAGACTTAAACATTGCCTGTGGTATAAATAGGACCTGCTGGAGAGACAGGTATGCATCACAGAGACTAACCCTTCTCTGGAACAGGCTCCCCATCCATGTGAAGCAGAGTTCCTCCCTAAACCAATTCAAGTGTAACTTGGACAAATGGATGGGGAACAAGAAGTTCATCCCTGGTTTGGCACCTACATCTCTAATGGACACAGGCAGCCTGTAAATGGTTCTTCTCCCAGGCTCCTGCTTGTAAATGTTTCACTTCCCAAGCCCCTGCTTACAATTATCAAGGGTACCAGAACTCGTCAGAGATTTGGAATACATGGCTAGGCTTAAAAAGGCCCTTGTGGTCATTAGCTTAGTACATACCTATCAACCACAGATCTTTTGCATCCATCCATCAAGGAATATGGCTCAGACTTCCATCTCTTGTGTTTGCATTGAATAATACATGCTTGAGCAGCCCAGCACTTATTTCTGAACCTTACGATTACCCAAAATCAAAGTTTTCAGAATTCTCTACTATAATAAAGACAGAGAGAGATGTCCTGTGCACAACCTTCCCTAAACAGCATCTACCACAAACTTGCCTTTCATAAAGTGGTAGGTAAGGGCCCGCAATTTCCTTTTAAAAATGGAATCAGGCAAATGCAAGCACATACAACATTGAAATGTCTCTAAACTGTGTTTTTTTGTAAGGAAAACTGGAATACTTATCTATTTATTTTTAACCATATAAATCCCACCACACTTAACTGTTTGCTCCTCAAACTGAACTAAGGGCATTGGCCTGCTTAAGACACTTATTCAGGGTTACTCCAGATCTCAGTTTCTGGTCTGCAGGATATAGGTCATTTATAGATAACTGGCTTAACTCACTAATGATACATTATCAAGTGGTTGTAATTTATTTATTTATGTATGCATGTATCTATGTATGTATTGCTTCGTTCATTTGTTAATCATCTAAGTGAAATGGTTCACCTTTGACCCTTAGTCTTGAGCAGGGTCATGAGAGAAAGGATAAATGCAGTATGTTGTGTTGTTGTTATGTCTTTCGGCTTTTCCCGGTTAGGGGTCGCCACAGCGGAACTCTGGTCCGCTAATGATTGGCAGTAGATTTTTACGTGCCGCGTTGCTAGCTTTGACGCACAACCTTCAACGAATGTACACCCATTCATGCACGTCTCCACACAGAAGACGCCTTAGCTGAGAATCGAACAGGACAATGTCCTACTGTGAGGCGACAACACTACCGCAGCACCACCACCACAGTATATAGGGATAATTTAGTATAGCTCATCAACCAGTGTGTTTTGGGGGTTGGAAGGAAACTAAAGTACATGAAAAAAGGACATGGGTAATTCAAACAGGTTTGGCTACCATCTGCACATTAATGAATCCTGATGTACAGTTGCATAAAATATGTTATTTATGTTTATTCATTTGCTAAGCGGGTAAGCTCACCTGGTCACTAATGTCACTTTCCAGGGATAACCCATGAGCACTGTCTGATTAAGGGACTTGTTCATCATCGCACAGTAGGCAAAATGAGATGGAAGGAACTGAGTCCTGTAGGCTCGACTACAGGAAGCAGCTTACTAACCACGCCGAGTCTAATCCTCAGCACTAACAAGCCATTCTTGCTTAAGGAGTGATATTCAGGCAAGTATTTCTGAGGAATGGGGTAATAAGATATTGAGTTTTGAGTGATAATGGAAAAAAGGTCAGGCTTATCCTTAACGGTACCGATATTGATGTTGTAGGTCTTACTATCTACAGCATACCACTCAATTATGTAGCACAAGGACAAAGCGCAAAATAATAAGGGGGGGACAAAGGTCCAAAACAGAGGCAGATTTTAAATATTCTTATCAACTCAGAAAGTTGCTAAAATGACAGGTTTTGTATTAACATGCATTTTTTGAAGGATATGAAGATTGAATCTCAAAGGTCTGTCAATATTTAATGAGTTCACTACATTATGATGGGGCAGAAAACCACAAATGTTATGAGCAATGGACCAAAAAAAATTGAGACAAAAATCTGGACAGCTGAGAGATATGATCTACAGACATACTTCTGAAAACATATGTAAAATGAATGTGGTAGGTTAATAAAGATGACATATGAAAACAGTGTTGCAGTGACACTGGTCAAGGGTGTCAAAGTACCCTGACTAGAAAACTGCGCACACATACAAGGCTGTATTTGGAATAGCTCATGTCATCTCTATGTGCAGCGGTCACATAGGGAAACACACCGCTTCCATATACAAATTGGAGGATTACAACCATCATGACATGCATCTTCTTACTCCTTATGAGTGTGGTGGTGCCAGCCTCACTGTCAGTGAAATACACTACTCCTTTGAAGTACAGTGTATTCAGGCCCACTGCGCAATCACTCAATACAGGACAAAGGAGAGAATGTACATGCAGCCTCCAGGTAGGCATGGGCCTACAACAGGACATCCCACAAGACATAAATGCAATTACCTACTACTGTCTATAAAATGTAGGTATGTGTATATGTCCCCTCCCAACTGACTGACAGTAGTAGCACAAGAAAGACATACAATCCTTGGTACAGATACATGAAGAAAATGACCCAAAATGCTATAAATGCCAAGGATTAAGCATTCCTTACAGTGATTCCTGATGTAGGTAAGACAGGTGTGTATGTATGCTGCAGAACCCAGTGCAGCTATAGGCTACAAGCAAAATTACTCAGGGCACTGGTAATTGCCAGTGATTCAACAGTTAGCACAGCTGACTTTGGTGCTACATAATTAGAAGAATGTAGGTTCTATTCCCACTCCAGGTGACTAGATTCATTTTCATATTGCTGACTCATGTGTGTATCGTCCTTTGAATGACATGTAAAACCAAATACCCATCTGTCTGAGTTGGTGGAAGATCAACTGGATGTAAAAAATCCTAGGCCATTTATTGAAAAGAGTAGGGAAGTTCACAGATGCCCTGGCCAAATTTCATCTAGTAGTATAAATGCCACTTCAGATCTCCCCTGAAAACAGGCCACAAACCTAGTAGGACTAACCTGTTGCAGACACTTTCTTCATATTAGCAGTCCATTGGGGGAAGTGTAAATTATATATGGAGACAGTCAAACAGTACCACCATCGACAAATATTGACATCATGGCCACTCTGTATACACCTCTGGGCTGTGCTGGTAGGGCCACCCTCCCCAACAAATATAACCTATGGTACTACACTCACAGCTAATGGGTCTGCAGCCTCATCACCTAGACAGGCAGTACTTATAGTATACCAAGGACAACCCATAGGTAGCCCTTCCTTACAGGGTACTGGAGCATTGTGTAACAGCTGTCTGTTTAACTATCATCAGGAAGAATACCTCCCACCACTTGCATAACAACACTGAGTGGGACAAAAGTCATTCTTGTCCTACAGTTTGGACTACGTCTAACACCAAAGAAAGGCTTTACTAGAAAGGCTCACCCAGACTCTGCTACACTTTGCTGTGAGGGAAAGGTTAGTTTGCTTTTTATTTGTTGAATTACTTTATTGCCTTTTGCTATTTTGAATACTGTGATTTGTTTTATTACCTTGTGTTTTACCTGTATTCTGCTTTTAACTGCATATTAAAACTTGAAAAGAGACCACAGCTCTGTCTCTTGTGAGTCAGGCAGAAATTAGTACAGGTCAATAGAACAGGTCAGTTAAGGTTAATCATCTGTGAACTGAGGGGGTGGAGCTAGGAACTAAACCTTCTATTTAAGGGGTAAAATAAAATAGTTCAGAGCTTTACTAGAAAGGCTCACCCAGACTCTGCTAGACTTTGCTGTGAGGGAAAAGTTAGTTTGATTTTTATTTGCTGTATTACTTTATTGCCTGTTTCTATTTTGAATACTGTGATTTGTTTTATTTACCTTGTGTTTTACTTGTATTCTGCTTTTAACTGCATATTAAAACTTGAAAAGAGACCACAGCTCTGTCTCTTGTGAGTCAAGCAGAAATTAGTACAGGTCAATAGAACAGGTCAGTTAAGGTTAATCATCTGTAAACTGAGGGGGTGGAGCTAGGAACTAAACCTTCTATTTAAGGGGTAAAATAAAACATTTCAGAGCTTTACTAGAAAGGCTTACCCAGACTCTGCTACACTTTGCTGTGAGGGAAAGATTAGTTTGCTTTTTATTTGTTGTATTACTTTATTGTCTCTTTCTATTTTGTATACTGTGCTTTGTTTTATTTACCTTGTGTTTTACTTTTATTCTGCTTTTAACTGTGAGTAAGCACAAAATTATCTTTTTGTGAAATCACCCACCTTCAACTATTTAAATTTATTGGCCTTCCTAATGTATTCCATAGTACCAGAATACAAAAGTGACCACCCCCTTTCAATCTATCTTGCTTTTTTTAAAAATAGTGACTCTCCACTAAAACGTAACTTTTTCGACAGGTAAAACTTAAGTTACCTACTTTCACATCTAACTCCTCTAGTGTACACTGCAGTGTTTAGGATAAACCATTTTTTCATCTTACCTTTAAGCATCTCTGTGACTTGCACTTGATTTAACACCTGCTGGAAAGCACTAGGAAGTCTTAAACTGATACAAGGACTCAACTCTCCTTGTTAATAAGGAGAAATTAATCGCAGGCACTAAACACCCTATAATTGCAAAGTACCTTGCTAAGGTAAGGGAAAACAGCTCTTATACTTTACAAAAAAAAAGCACCAAACCAGGCATGTTCAAGGGTCAGCTTCCGGTGATTTCTCTGGTCCATCTGGTGAATCTGGGCATACTGGGGCAATGCAGCAATCGCCTCATGTACACAGACAACCCTCTCCTCTTACCACCCAACACTACAACCTGTGAGAGATGCACTTACATAGCCAAACTGGCAGCAATGCTCTCTCCACCAAAGATTGTGCTAGACAGTCATGAGGAGAAGGTTAATACCCGCACTACACCTCAAGCAACACATAGCCCTTCTAAACTCACAACACCAACATGCACACATAGCAACAATAAACCCACATATGTGGAGGCCCTTAACATTAACCTGCCAACAAGGTCCTCCGAAGCTGAAACGCAAATATCAATCACAACCAAAGTGTCACATAGCTCACAACACCAGTGTGCCACCCAACAACAGCCCCTAAGGCAAGACAATGTACCCAACACTTTAGTCATAGGTGATTCTATAGTCAGGCACACTGAGGTCCCACTCACCAGGCTGAACAAGGAGAAAATTACAGTCAGATGCCTGTTGGGTTCCAGGATCTGCCACATAATGCATGCACTCAAGTCAATCCACAACAAGTACAAATGTGACTCTTTCATTGTCCATGTTGGAGTGAATGACTTGAGATGTACTTCCCTGGACTACATGAAAAGAGATATGGAAGAGCTCTTGGATCATGTGGCCCAGGCAGGTATGACCCTAGCCCTGAGTAGCATCCTGCCTTCGCCCAGAATGATACCACAGTATAAGGACAAAATTAATGACTTCAACAATTGGCTAAGCTACTGGTGTCATTCAAAGAGGATCCAGTATCTGTCTGCCTGGGATGACATGATCGACAGACAACAATGCTTTGCCAGAGATGGTCTGCACCTGTCGCCCCTGGGATTCAGATTACTGGCTAAGGCTCTTGCCACCCCTATAGTGCCTTTTTTAGGCAAAGTTCAAAGGACAAAACCACCACATTAACAGGTACAAGCATGCAAAATCTGAAGGTAATGCTACTCAATGCTAGAAGTCTAAACCTCAAAATGCACTCTCTCGAGGCACTCCTAAAAATGGAGAACATCGATATCTGTGCAGTAACTGAGACCTGGTTCAAGGCTCCACAGAGCACCCCTGCAATACCAGGCTACAACTCTTACCACACTTTCAGCCACCAAACCAGGACAGAAACACTAAAGGTAGAGGAGTTTCCATATTCACCAAGGATATTCACAACACCTGAATAGTTGCCCAACACAATGCGTCTGAAATTCTCCAGGTGCAACTAACACTAGGTAAGACTGCAATCCAAATTGTAGCTTGCTACAGATCCCCCACCATGCCCCAAGATTCTCACTACACCTTTCTAAACATACTGGAAAATATTAAGATACAACCAAACACCCTAATACTGGGTGATTTCAACTACCCTGCCATTAACTGAGAAAACTACTCGTGTACCAAGACCTTTGCACAACGGTTCTTGGAATTCATACATTCCAACGCCCTGGATCAACTAATCCTTAGTCCCACCAGGGGCTCCAATATCCGACACCTGGTCATTACCAACAAGGGAAATCGATGCTCCACACCTATGGTCACCCCCCCATTTGTCAGGTCTGACCATAAGCTAATCACCCTTGACATCCACATGATATCCACATCCCACCCCCAACCCCCAGTAAGGAAACCTCCGTAAAAAACTTCTCCAAAGCCAACTTCATGCTACTCAAGTCAGAAGTGACAAACTTCATGACACCCCATGCAGATAGGAACTGAAAGTTCGACTGCTGAATCCTACACTAAGGCATTGTACGAGCATATCCACTTGCGCATGAATCATGCCATCCCCAATAGAACCAAGATGCTCTCCTCCAAAAAAAGGAAGCAAATCTGGTGGTCCTTTGCCATAAACAAACTTTACAACAAAAGGAAGAAACTGTTGCAGAAAAGAGGAAAATCCCACGATACAAAAAACTCCCTTACCAGCCTCAGTAAGAAGCTGAGATTCCTCGTAAAATCTTCCAAAGCTAGTTATGAAAATAAAATTGCCAAAGATTCCAAAGACAACTACAAGGCATTCTATAGCTATGTCAAGAATCTAAATGGCAATTCTCAGATTTGCTCTGAGCTACAACAGAATGGCATTAAATATACTGATCCCAAGGAGATTGCCAATATCCTGACAGATCGATTCAGTGCAAACTTCACACCCCTTTCACCCTCTAAAGGGCCCATCTCAATACTGAAAGATTGCCAAATTCTGGTAATAATGGTCACACATAAAAAACACACTCTCCAAAGCTAAGAATACAGCATCCATGGGACCAGATGGCATCCCAGGCTGTGTACTACATGAACTATAAAATGAACTGACACCTCACCTAAGTGTCATGTTTAATCATAGCCTCACCTCAGGCTTTGTGCCCACTGAGTGGCGCACAGCTACAGTAATCCCACTCCATAAGGGGGGATCCACCTTGGATACCGGGGACTACTGCCCTGTCACTCTGATGAGCCTGATCTGCAAGGCCATAGAACGTATTATCATGGAACTTATAAATAAAGACATTGGCAACTTTCAAACACTGGACCCCACATAATTTTGGTTCGTGAAGAGCCGATCATGTCTCCTGAACCTGATTGACTTCTTTGAATCAGTCTCCAGAGCCATGGACAATGGTATGGTGGTCCACACAGCCTATCTGGACCTCGCCAAGGCCTTCAACACCATCCCCCACTTTAGAATCATAGATAAACTTACTAAGCTGGGCATTAATCCCTACATCACTCGATGGGGTGCCAACTGGCTTACTGACAGAACCCACACTGTAAAAGTAGCCGACTCCAAATCCAGCTCCAGACAGGTGACAAGTGGAATACCTCAGGGTTCACTCCTGGGACCGCTCTTGTTTAGCACCTACTTCTCTGAAGTACAGGCCAACACTAAGGGACTCTGGCTAACAAAGTTCACAGATGACTGCAAACTGGGAGCCATTATTGAATCCCCAAATGATGTGGATATTCTACAAAAGGGCCTTACAGAAACAGGTGCCAGAGCCATGGGCTCAAGCTCAATGCCAACAAATGTATAGTTATCCCCTTTGGGAAAAAACATCTACCTGTGAATTACCACATAGGTGTCAGTACACTAAACACCAAAAGTGTGATAAGAGACTTAGGGACACAGGTGGACAGTGGTCTCACCTTTAATAACCACATCGCCACAACAGTCAGGAAATCCTTCTATGTGGCACACCTCATCACTAAGGGCTTTTCATCCAGGAAAAAAAGGAGGCCATTGTCCCACTGTACACATCCCTCATTAGACCCATTATAGAATACAACGCCCCATTTGGTATGTACCTCTCAAGACATCTGCAACAACTGGAAAGGCTGCAGAAATACCTCACTAAAAGAATCACAGGCCTAAAGCAGATGCCCTATGCTGACCATCTAAAAATACTCCACCTATACTCTGTCGCATATCGTCTACTAGGAGGCATTCTCTGCTTAACATACAAGGCCATGTCAAACCCAGAGCTGTTGGACATGCTACACTTAAAGAAATCCCAATCCCTCAGAGACACACGCTCCAGGGATCTAAACCTTGTCATCACAATGAACAAAACATGCTGGAGGGATAGTTTCCTGACCCAGAGACTCCCCAGACTCTGGAATAGACTGCCCATACATGTCAAGCAGAGCACCTCTTTTGCCCTCTTCAAAAGGAACCTTGATGACTGGATGGGAGGTAGGAAATTCACCCTGGGGATCACGTCAGTCGTCCTGCTAGACAGGGTCCAGGAAAGTAAATAATGTGGGAAGAAATACCCAGGGAATTGTTATGGCTAGGCTTTTATAGGCCCTAGGGCTAATAGCCTAGTACCAACCTATGAATACAAGGAAACAAACCTCAAAACTGTGGTTTACTAAACCTGACATGTTATGCCCCCTCACTGTACCTGCTATGGCAATACAGCCTACCCCTGTAAATATTCCCCTACAGACCTGCACCACGGTTAACATTTACACCCATTACTTTATCCCCCTACAGTATCAAACTATCATGTATGTCCTCAAACAACACATAAGTAAATCAGTAGTACCATAGCAAAAATGAAGCAATTACTATTTCCCATTCCCCATTTACATGCCTCTTTTTAAACCTGTTTTGTATTTAGTAATCGGCATATACCTTCTGAATAACAGCTCACAGTTTGCTATCCAGCAGTCTTCTACAGAGCAAAGAGGCCACTTTTAACCTGAAATTTTAATGATTTCATCATGGCCCTTATGCTAATGAGCTTCAAGGTCCTAAATCCAAAGTCATCTCAAAACAAAAGGCATCTGTGTCCCATTAAGACTTTCGGACAGCTTTGTGACTACCTGTGAAGCACAGAGATCATACATGGTTGGATCACTAGCCCTGGCAAGGATGAGGGAGGAACTTATTGTACTGTTATGATCTGTAGGGGTGCTGTAGAGTAACAAATCTATGCACTGTGATGATTATGCAATATTTTCAGGTCCCAAATACCATTATGCCATGTGTTTTCCTGCTTTTAAATAGTTGCACCACAACTACTCATGCAACATAACTGCCTGAAGATGCATTTCACATTTTGACAACAGAAATGTCTATGACTCTGAGAGGTCTATCAAATTTTTTCAGAACTGTCACCTGCTGAATGGTCATGAGTTCCAAGGGCAAAGATGGTGGCAGGGTTCCTAGGTGGTGCCCTAAATACATTTACATATTTTTCAACTTGCTGTACAGGGACCACTAGAAGTGCCTAACTGGGGAGTCTTATGAGGGTCGCGCAGGATAAAGTGGATGCTTGGCACAGTCTTGTCAGGACATTGACTGTCGTTACTTACATAAACTGCTCTGGTGAGCAGGGCTGGCACCACTTCAATGTCCTGCGGAGGCCCCATCCTGACCTTCTGAGCCAATAGGAAGACAAGGTCAAAGAGATGGTCCCTGATGTGTACTGTAAGTATGCAGGGCTGATCGCTACCATGTTATTTCACTTATAGTTAAATGGGCCTTGTCAGACATTTAATGATGTGTGGTGTATTTGTTGTTCTTGTTTTTCAGCTCTGGAAGAAATACAGGAGAATGTTCTCTTATACCACAGGATAATAGATTGCCTCTCCAAGTGCAGGGATAAGTACAATTTACTGTCATGTTATTGATTATTTAGCTGCATCAGAGCAGCTTAGCAATATCAAACTGTATACTCTATGGAGTTACTAGGGACACAGTTCTGTCACATTCTTTTGTACAGTAGGTCAAACCCTGTAAATATATGATGCTTTTCACTTTCACCTCTAAATGTTCATGATATATGCACATTCTTATTTGCAGGAAGATGACCATCTATGTCTGCCAAACGGCATAGATACAATCCATGTTGTGTGCCCTAGCATGTAGCACAGTACATACTGTGTTTACCAAACACATGATCATAGCTATCTATGTTGGCAATGATTCCTTCTCTGCCTGGATTACAGCACAGTGCCATGTCGGGTTGCAGAACTGGCACCAATGTTCTGGTCCACATGGCATGGCTTTGACCATGTCCCATACAGCATGTCCACAGGGCCACAACCTCACACATCCCTAATGGCCTCCTACATGCAACACCTCCATCCTACCACTGTAGCCTCAACTCTACCCACCCATCTCTAGCCATGGGTATGGTGACATGGCACACCTGCTCACATATTGTAGAATAGGGACGTTGGAGTTTACATACCCAGGCAGAAGTGTGGGACCAGGTATGGCAGCATATCTGCATATCTTTCAGCTCTGTAGTATGCAAATTGCTACCGGTATGAGTGACAGAAACATTTGTGATATTAATATCTTTTTTGCATCTTTCTCCCTCTCTTTACCACTATCTTTTTTTAGCATATTTTATTTGATATTTGTTGTTTTATTTCTATCCATTTATTTTAACATTTTCAGCAGCATTTGCCATTGCTATACTTGTGGCATGGCACCAGTACTGGCCCCTGGCCACCAACTCTGGCCTTCTGCTGGCAGCACTATATCTGTCTCCAGGCCTGTCTCCCTGTTGGATGTTCTTGGGACAACCTGCAGGCATCCTGCAATGACTTCTGGCAGTGGCTCACTGAAAGGGCCAAGTGAAGAGGCCAGTAATGGTCATGACTGACCAGTCCTGGTTCTAGCCCAGGCAGCATAGTGTCGAGAATTGGATATCCACCGTATACCCTTTTCCTGGTGCTCCCTTCCTTGTATGTGTCACATGCCTCCTCCCCCCATTTCAACCCAACCCTCCTCGTCACTACTTGTCCTCCCTCTGTCTGTATGTCAAAACATCCATTGTCACCCCCTTTCTGTCAGCACCTCCCCTGTTGGTCTTTGTGTTTTATGTGTGTGTGCCCCTGTTTCCATAACTACCCACTTTCTATTCCTTGCCTACACCATACAAAAAAAGGGCTCCTGTTTCATGAAAAAGTATACCCTTCCTTCCACCTCTCCATTTTGACTTTTACCTTCTCTGTATCCTGGTGTGTTTCTCTGCTTCCTCTTCCCCTTTTTCTGACTTTCCTATACACCCATCCCCTCCCCAATTCAATGAATAAAACTATGTAGAACCATTGCTGGAAGACATAGTGGTTTCCAGCCTTTCTTGTAGGTTAAAAAGGTAGCTCACATGCACATGTTTAGGTGTGTACACGTTACTTGCTCGTTATTCTTGTCCGTGGCATTCCTAACTACAGCACTGTGTGACTGCTGACTTTGTCGTTTGTGAGTGGGCTTTTTGATTAATTTCTACTTGGACCCACAGGGCTCCAATTATTCTATAGATAATTACCTTTGAGTGACATCACACCATCCGGCATCTCCTTTGCATGATCGTGGAAGGCATATTTCTGAATCCCAAGGATTGTCTGTTAGTGGACCTTATATGAGTTTAAACACGGAACTGTAAGTAAACTTTATCCTTAGAATCTACAGATGAGTCCCATAACCTCTGTCTGCAAACTGTAAAAAGCATGTGAGATTTTCTGGCAACATGACTCAGATATTTATCAACTTAATCTTTATCGACTAACCTGAAACTAATTTTGCAGAAAGGTCATGGCACAATATCTGACACACATTGTTAATTTACAAATAAATTCAGCGTTACAGGAGCTATGGCAATGCACGAATCAGTGCATCTCAATATGCAGCACAACCTAATTTGCAATCTATTTGTAGCCCCCTTTTAATAACTTGTTTGCAGCTTATTATAGTATGATGGATTGTATGACTCCGAACAAGTCACATTATTAAACCAGTGTTTTTGATGCACATGTGAAAATAGGCAGTTGTATTAAGTGGGCATTAGCTAGTTAACAAAGAATTATATTAAAAAGTACACACAAGAGCGTGTGCGCACACACAAATTTTGTTCTGTATTTTGTAGCCATGTTGTTTGTATCTTACTGTGAGGCATTAGTTCTGCAGCTGAACAGACTGCAGGAAACATTCTATAGGGGTATCATCTGTGAAGGCTGGTTACCAGATAAAACTGAACGTCTCTCCTACATTTTTAATGGTAACAGTGACACAGCCGTAAATTAATAACTTTTGACCTTCCCTCTTAGAGAGCTAAATTTTACAGTTGGATAAGTAATTCCGCTCCCACATTCATGTTTAGCCTCTTGATTCAAACACTGTGTCTCTGGGAAGAACTTTACATTTAAAATTAAAGGCACGAGTCTTTACTGAAATAACCATAAAACCAATTTCTTAAAAAACACACGATCATGTATTTGCTGTCAACAAAATTGTGTGCTGCTTTTTTCAGTTATTAATATTTTTTTTTTCAGAATTGGTGCTTTCTACAGTAAAGCTTCAGGCATTAAGTGCATACAAAAAAGCTTTATAAATTAATGTAGCTATACAGTCCATTTGAACATAACACAGTGCTCTTTCATTTCCATAAACTTCAATCCATGTAATATTTTTTCCTGTACATATAATCTCTGCAGTATTTGCAGAAGAATTCCTTCAATATCTTAGCTTATTTGACATGGAGCAGTAATACATATTTTCTGCCCTAGGCCATCAGAATCTCATTTCCTATGTGCTTTTCTTAAGATAAAAAATAAAGCCTTTCATCTGTGGCTATGAAACATAATAGCATACAAATGCTTGTTTTGGTATCCATCACACGGAAAGCATGTCAGCATAAGAGTGTTTGACATTATGTTTGCATTAAGAAGGAAAAAGACTTACCTGATTATGTGACAGCATTATGGGCGAATCAAAGATTGTCCAGATTACACTCTCAAAGCAGGGTGGCGTAGTTAATGACCCATGATATCTGTAAAAACGTGTAAGATTTTCTGGCAACATTGCTCTGATATTTATCAACTTGATCTTGGTAGTCTGGCCTGAAAAAAACATATTTTGCAAAGAAGTCAAGGCATAATATCTGACAACATTAATCATTTACAAATAATTCAATTTATGCCTTAAAGGGAAAATGCCAATGTTCGGATCCGTTCTTCTCAATATGGGGGTGATCCTAATTTACACTATGTCGCAACACTTAGCTAATAATTGCCTCCTATTCATTCTGGAATTATACACTGCACCTACGGTAGTATTCTGTTATTGAATATCCCACAATGTTATTATGTGTTATGTGTGACTCACATCAGAGGAAGTCAACAGGAATGGAAGAGTCTAGAATCTGCAAAAGAATGAAAACTAGACAGTTTTTTAAAGGAAACAGCTGTAGTAGCTGCCTGAAGTACCAGAACACATTCTACAGGTCTGCTTTGCACACTGCCCATGTCTCACACACACACACACACACACACACACACACACACACACATACACACTCATGCACATGCGCATGCACGCATACACTCGCGCGCACACACACACACATATATTTTGTGTGTGTGTGTGTGTGTGTGTGTGTGTGTGTGTGTGTGTGTGTGAAGGTGCACACACACACACATGCGTGCACGCATATACACACACACACACACACACACAAATATACAAGTGTGTGTGTGTGTGTGTGTGTGTGTGTGTGTGTGTACACACACACGCACACAAACATACACGTGTACATAAACACATACACGTATGCACAATGCATGCACAAGCACACACACACAGAACAGATCAAAACAGATGGACAAAGGCACATATACATTTATCAGCTACACAAACACCTTTACTCAACACACACATACATATGCCCATACACCCAACACCCACTCATGCACACACATACATACATACATACACAAAAGGTCAAAACAGATCAGCAAACATGCATAAACACACACACACACACACACACACACACACACACATACACCCACACACACACACACACACACACACACGCACGCACACACACGCACACCTCTGCTTCCCACCCTCTTCTGTTAGACAAACTCTCTCTATTAAACCTATCTACCACCACTATTTCATGGTTCTCCAATTATCTTAGCAACCATTTCCAATCTGTCAAATGGTGCTCTGCTATCAACCCTGAACTCCCTATACAGATGGGAGTTCTCCAAGAGTCAATTCTTGGACCACTGCAATTTAATATTTTTACTAATCCATTATCTTCCTCAACCCAATACTCATCACTTGTCCAGTACGCAGATGACTCCACAGTCATCACCATTGTTGATACCCTGCCCGAGCTCCCTACAGTCATCACTTGTCCAGTACGCAGATGATTCCACAGTCATCACCATTGCTGATACCCTCCCCGAGCTCCCTACAGTCATCACTTGTCCAGTCCGCAGATGACTCCACAGTCATCACCATTGCTGATACCCTCCCCGAGCTCCCTACAGTCATCACTTGTCCAGTCCGCAGATGACTCCACAGTCATCACCATTGCTGATACCCTCCCCAAGCTCCCTACAGTCATCAGTTGTCCAGTCCGCAGATGACTCCACAGTCATCGCCATTGCTGACACCCTCCCCGAGCTCCCTACAGTCATCAGTTGTCCAGTACGCAGATGACTCCACAGTTATCACTATTGTTAATACCCTCCCTGAGCTTCCTACAGTCATCACTTGTCTAGTCTGCAAATTACTCCACAGTCATCACCATTGCTGATACCCTCCCTGAGCTCCCTACAGTCATCACTTGTCCAGTCCGCAGATGACTCCACAGTCATTACCATTGCTGATACCCTCCCCAGTTCCCTACAGTCATCATTTGTCCAGTACGCAGATGACTCCACAGTCATCACCATTGTTGATACCCTCCCCGAGCTCCCTACAGTCATCACTTGTCCAGTACGCAGGTGACTCCACAGTCATCACCATTGCCGATACCCTCTCCAAGCTCCCTACAGTCATCACTTGTCCAGTATGCAGATGACTCCACAGTCATCACCATTGCTGATATCCTCCCTGAACTTCATTCTAAAACTCAAGACTCCTTCTTGTCTGTTGAAAACTGGCTCAACCTAAACCTTATAATCTTAAATCCAAAGAAGACCAAACTCTTACTCTTCTTGTGATGTCCTTGTACTGGCCCAGCAGTCAAGGAGCCTCAATCCTCACCACTAACACCAGTGAGATGTGCCCATAGAAGGAAAGGATAATAAATACACACACAGTAAAGTACAATTTCCTGTAAGAGCACACAGAGATCACAGTCAGTCTGGGGATGGTTTCTCCCTTTCTCTCCATGTCCACAATAAGACTGCCCACTGGCACAGCTATAGGGTCCAGATCTCAGCCTACTGTGCAAGCTAAAACCTCCAGCACCATCTCTGTCCAACCAGTGCTTTGTGCCCCTGCCCAAGTAAGTGACACACACACACTTTGAGATAAGAGTTATATACAACCACACAGACACTCCTGGGGAAGGCTGGCGCAAGTTCTCCAGCTGTGCCCCTTTTATCCAGACTACATGGTAGAAAACACTGCCACCACCCACTAATATTTATCAGCTGGCAAAAGGCCCTTATGAAAGGGTGTCCAATTATACTGTGCAATTTTATTATCCAAATGGTAAGTGCAACTGAACAGTCAAGGCTTATTTGGAGTGGCTTGGTCAGTATCACTATATACATGCAATGTACTCTACATCTTAAATTATCTCTACACAAAACAGCCACAGTTGAAAGGTTTAAAAATATTTAATAATAAATAATATGAACACAAGACAATACTTCTTACTACACATTGCTAGTCAAGAGTTCAGAGATCACAGGAAAATGCTTAAAATAATACAGTAGAATAGTTCTGGTATCAATACAGAAAAAAACAATTTGTCTAATCTTCCTATTTCCTAGCTATATCTAAGAGAAAACACAGTTCTAAAATAAACTTACATACAGAGCAAGACAGTGCTGGTGATGCTGGATGTTCTAAAGACAAATGCTCAAATCCCTCTTTCTTTCTGTCCTTAAATTGATAACACAGTACCACTGATTCATTTCAGATTACATCATTTCTTTCTGGTTCCCAGGCTAACAGAAACTCAGAGGTTAATAGCTCTTTTGATCTTGCAGCTGGTCAGGAAGCCAGAGCAATAAAATAAATTATACATGTAAATTCTAGCCATTAACACTGGTCTCAAAACAATAGGCAGGATGCCTCCCTCTAGACATCTCGGCTCCGAGTTTTAGATCAAAGAATTTCACAATGCTTGACTTATCAAGCTTTCTTACAGCAGAGTGCACTGTTGTTACTTTTATTTCAGTTCAACTTCCAATACAGTCTTTTCACATTTAAGAGAACATGCCTGTGGCTTACATTAATATTTACAAATGACAGAATTATCTACAAAATTCTATCTGGCTAGGCTGGCAGCCTACACCTATCTTCACACTTCATACCAAAAACTGTCCCATTTGAAATCATCTTTCACCATCTCTTCCCAGAATAACACACCCATCATAGCAGAAAGCCACACCAAACTACTAGGAGTCATTATTGATGACCAGCTAAAAGTTGACCTGTATGTTCTAAGTAACATTAAGAAAACCCATCAAAAACTTGGTCTCCTTTATAGAAACAAAAACTCTCTCTAGTACTGTTAAAAGATCTCTTTCACATGGCTACCTATTACCAACACTTCTCTAAGGCACTCAAATTCTCATCAACTTATAGGCCACACTTATTTCTAAACTAGAGTCCACTTACAAGGTAGCTACATTTGCTGCTGAACTTCCATTCTCCACTCATCACTGCTTAGCACTCAGAAAACTGAACTGGTCAGAGTTCCCTCTTAACCTCCTCCTCTCAAAGCTTCAAATAATCCATTCTGTTCTATACCAACCCACTTTCTGGCCCAGTATCACATCTATCATCCCCACCTACACCCCTATTAGAACGCTGTGAAGCTAAGAACAACATCTCCTGACTATTCTCAAACCCAAGACTAACATAGGAAAAAAACCTCTATAGCTGTTACCCTGCCGAGAAATGGAATAAACTACCTCTAGACATCCGATACATTACATCCAAATCTCAATTCAGAAAGGCAGTAAAAATTCACTTCAAGTAAAATGAACTATGTTTGTGCTATCTTCCTCCTGGCCTACTCATCTCCCTAAGGTATCCTATTCTGTTAACTTGCTTTTACTTCTGTGAAACCCTACCTTTCTCCTAATCTCTCTCTTTATTGCAACACTGCTACCAATCTTCCCTTCCTCTCTGCTTCTGTCCTGCACTCTTACAAATTCCTTTCATACTAACTCTTCTCCTACTCACAGCCAGTCGAACTTTTTCTGTATAAACTTTTCAAAAGCTAATGTCTATCTGCATTGTTTCTGTTTCTCTCCTCTGTATCTCCTCATGCTGAAAGGTATATTCAAATCGCCATGTATGTCAAACTTGCTATTACTCATGTCTATGTAAATCTTTTGGATTATTATATGTCAGATTAGTTGTATGTTTTTACTGTGGAGCTTTTCTCCCTGGGTCTCCACTGAAAAAGGGCTCTGTCCCAGTTGGACCAGTTAACCCAGTCAACAAATGTCAAATAAATAAATAATTACGCACACATTCACAAGCACCCTCAACACTCACAAATACATTTACATGTTCAACAAATTCACAAGCACCCTCAAGAGACACACACAAATACAGTCACCAGGAAGGAGTTAAGTGAAGGTTCATAGGTTAGTACTAGGTTAACTGCCCTTGTGGGCCATTGTAAGCCTAGCTGATTACCTCGTGTGAGAATCAAACCCCGCACCTTGTGTTTATAAGGTAATCACCTTAACCATTATACCACCACTCCCCACATACTTTCCTGTACTTATAACAATTTTACAAGGTCAACAATTCTGCAGCTGCACTGTTATGACTTGTGGCCAGAGAGGTCTAAACTGCTGGTTGACTAGTATTTTCCTTCTAAAAATACCAGGAATTTGCCATTATTTTGGAAGTAAAATAGATCGCTTTTTGGTATCTTAAATGCAGTGCATAGGGACAATGACTTATGTTATACAAACAATGGAAAGGTGAGACTAGGACAGATTCCACTAAGGGTTTCAGTAATTTGCTGAAGAACAGGAGTATGTTTAAGCACTGGGTCACCTACATAATTGGGTGTGTGGGGGGGTTCCCCCCTGCAAGTATGCAGACCTACATTTGTGAGGCAGTTGACATCTGTGGGGCTATTCTAACAGACAGATTTAAAAGCTTCATTGGCAAGAATTTCAATGACTCAAATGGGCAGTTAAGGAAAAACGACGATTCCAACTGTCCATCAAAAAATGGTATAGTTAGTAAATCGGGTATCAAGATAAAAAGCATGAATGGGAACATTATAAGAATAGATCCTCTAAAAGTTAGAGAGACAAGGAAAGATAAGGGCATAAAAGGATAGAGACATTGATAAACAGAAAAAAGTAATCCTGATTACTAATGCAGTCAGTGTAACAAGCATCTGAAATGTACTATACTTAGGAAAGGCTAAGCCTGGACATTATGACTACGGAGATATATTGCTCAGATAGTCGTGGTTACATGTAAATAATTGCTTTACACATATAGTCATAGTAAAACATGAATACATAGAAGCAGACTGGATCTGCCTTGGAATGCACATTTACTCATAGATTACTTTGTGAGTGGTGTATCCAGCTGACATTCATACACAATGTAGCACGTGCACATATGTGGACACATTACTTTCTTCTTATTTACATTTTCACTTGGATAAAAATGGCAACATATAGATGTGAGCAGAAAGAATCATTTAATAAGGCATGTTCTGCGTTCATTTTCAAAAACGTGTCAGCTGGCGTTGGCATTATTCTTTTTGAAGGAACTGCTTTCAGCCTCGAGTAGTTATTAAGTCTTAATATAAATAATGTTTCATTCATTCTTCCAAATGTCTCTCATATATAACTCATATGTTATTTAATACTGCATGTTTACTGATGCAAATTCTTCTCATGCTCATTTTAATAACACTTATGCTATTTTTTGTGATCAAAAAGCGTACTATATCGGAACAGTTTGTTTAACTGCCAGAAGCTTGACTGCTTCACTGAAGCCTCATCCGTGCCCATTTGTACACATCTGCTCAAAATAATTTTTTTTGAGATTCACTGCCCCTGTTAGGCATATAAATATTCCTTTGATTATTTATAGAGGATAATAAATACTTCCAAAATAAATTAACATAATTTAATAACAGTAAACTGCTGACTTACGATGAACTTTTATGGATTGTGGAAAAAAGTTCTTAGCTGTGAACTCATCAGTTTACAGTTATTAAATTTATTTTGAAAGCATTTTTAATGAGTTTTAATTTCATATTTCTGAACCCAACCTAAGTGTGTAGTTCCTGGTTTTTGTTAGGGTTAATGCACAGTGTTTAATAATGGAACAGTAGTAAGTCTGAAATCTCCACATACACAAATTTCCTCAGAAGATTTTCTTCTGTACTGGCACTAAAGTTATACACCATTCACTGCTTTTTAAGTTAGATAATACTTAACATAATACCTAACATTCCCACCCTGTTTAGTTCACTTTCTACTTTATGAATTACAACATAATGTACTCTCTGGCCTTGAGATGGGCTAGCATTTGGTTTTAGTTCGGTTCTTGCATTTTTACCTTTTAATTTTTCAATTTTCTATAAATTAATATGACAATATTTAATTTGCAGCAGATTATTACTTTTTACTGTTATTACTCTTACTAGGAGATTTTGACTTCCGCGGTGGTGCAGCGGTAGTGTTGTTGCCTCACAGCTAGAGGTTCTCCCGTTTGATTCTCGGCTTGGATTGGGAGTGCCTTCTGTGTGGAGTCTGCATGTCCTCCCCGCGGTCGAGTGGGCGTTCAAAAGACATGCATTGAATGGGCGTGCCTTCATTGAAAGCTGGGTGTCGGGCTGGCAACTCGACACCATAAAAACCAACTGCCAATCATTAGCGGACCAGAGTTCCGCTGTGGTGACCCCTAACCGGGAAAAGCCGAAAGACAAACAACAACAACAACTCTTATTAGGAGATTTTAATATAGACTGGCAAATGTTTACTTGCCAAAATCCATCTACCCATATCAACCTTCATGGATTTACACAACTTATCTCAACCCCCACTCGAACTGACAAATCATCCAAGCGCCAATCAATTTTGGACTGGATTCTAATAACTGATCCCTCACTTGCATCTCAAGTAGACTGTCTGCCAGACAGTGTAAGTGACCACCAGCCCACTTTTCTACTTAGAAAAAGAACTCACCATATTACCCAGACATCCTTCAGAGGAGTCAGGAACAAAAAGAACTTTAAACCCAATGACTTTATTTCTGCCCTAAATCAATGTAACTGGAGACCACTATCACAACTACCCCTAGACGAAGCAGTTCAGTACTTTAACACATCCTTCTTACAAATATTAAATCATCATGCACCCACTAGAACCATTAGAACTAAAGCCATGCTCTTTGGTTAACTACTGGTACTAAAATCCATCCTCAAAGAAAGAAACACAGTATTGTTACATTACCATAAAAACAGAACTCACTCTACAAAACAACACTACTCAGAGCTCCAAAATAAAGCCAAAAAAGCAGGTTAAATTAGACAAAATTAACTATTATCAAAACCTCCAAGAAAAACATATTCACAACCCCCAAAAATTGTGGTCAACAGTAAACTCTATACTACTACCAGGGAAATCTGCTGCCCCATCTCCAGATATAACCAACAACCTAGAACATATCCCCACCAAGTTTAACAAATACTTCACCTAAACTGTAAAGACCTTTGCAGAAACCTTAACTAAAAATAGCAACAATGACCCACCCCCCCCCACCCAAGTCACCACACGCACCTATGACAATGACCCCCACTTCCACCTAAACCCAGTCCCAGTCAACTCCATTTTAAAACTCCTCCGCAAGCTAAAACCAACCGCCCTGGCCACTGACAAGTTACCAGCTGAATACCTACAAATAGCCACAAAAGCTCTAGCTTATCCGGTCACAGTTCTAATAAACAGATCAATATCAGAGTGTAAAGTACCTTCTTTATGGAAAATCTCCCACATCATACCACTGAACAAAGGAGACAGTTCCGTAGAATTAAGCAACTATCGGCCTATAGCTATCTTATCACCCCCTATCAAAAATACTAGAAAGAGTCATACACAAACAGCTAATGAACTACCTTCTAAAACACAACCTTTTATCTAAATAGCAGCATGGATTTAGACCCTTCCATAGCACCACCACCACTCTTATGTCCTTTACCAATACAATCAAAAATCATAGAAATATGGGTCATCTAGTGTCAGACATTTTTCTAGACCTGTCAAAAGCATTTGATATGGTCAACCATAATAAACTCCTCAGAACACTATCCACCATAAATATGAGCTCCCCTCCATCTCCTGGTTTAACGTTTACCTATCAGGGCATCAACAAACAGTATTATGGCAGAACCAACTATCCTCTCTCCTACCAGTATCCTTAGGAGTCCCTCAGGGCTATATACTTGGCCCACTGCTTCTCTCTCTGTTTACTAACCAACTCTCTACTGCCACACCCAATGCCTCTGTAGTGCAATATGCAGATGACACCACCCTTATATGTGCAGCCCACACAATACATGACCTCTAATCACTAACCCAAGAATGCTTCTCCTTTGCCGAGACCTGGTTCACCAATTGCCAACTTATCTTAAATCCAAATAAAACAAAACTTCTCATCTTTGGACCTAGCAAATCTTCTCCATGTGACAACTTTACCATAATGTCCATAAACAATACCAGGATCACCCCCACCTTCCAACTCTTAGGAGTAGAAATCGACAATAACCTCAAATTTGATATTCATATAGCCCAAACTATCAAAAAAGTGCACAAAAAACTTGGACATATATATTGAAACAAATCATATCTGACTAAACATACTAAATCTACCATAGCTAGAACACATTTACCGTCCTCCCTTCTCTACACTACCCCAGTACTGACTAACCTTCGCAAGACCAACCTAAACAAACTAGAAGCCTGTTACAACAAAACTGCAGGATTTGCTACAGAAACCCCTTAAAGGGCCCACCACTGTATTGCACTCAAACAGCTAAATTGGCTAGAACTTTCTCACCTACTAAAACTTAACCAATTAATGCTGATACACAAGCTATATTACTACCCAACTAAAATCCCAGCACTCCAGACACTAGTTACACCTTATTCTACAACAAGAACCCTGAGATCAACAACCCAAAACCACCTACAAGTCATCAAACCCAATAATGAAGCCAGGAAAGATATCTTTGGCTATTCCATCTCAAAAGCATGGAATAACCTACCCTGCCACCTTACCTCCAATACCTTCACTACACAATTCAAAAAACTCCTCAAGGCTCACTTTAATATCTGGTTATGCTCCTGTAATCCCCCAGGATAAACTATTTATCAACAACTAGTCCTTACCCCAAAAAGGGTGGCCATGGTGGTGCAGTGGTTAGCGTTGCCGCCTCACAGCAAGAGGTTCTCCAGTTCAATTATCAGCTGGGGTGCCTTCTGTGCGGAGTCTGCATGTCCTCCCTGTGGTCATGTGGGTTTCCTCCTACTTCCCAAAGACATGCTGTAGATGGATTGGACACTCTAAAGTGGCCCTAGGTGTGAGTGTGTGCATGTGTGTGCCTTCTGTGGAAGGTTGGGCACCGGGCTGGCAACTCAATACTGTAAAACTCCACTGACAATCATGAGCGGACAAGTGATCCGCTGTGGTGACCCCTAACCGGGAAAAGCCAAAAGAAGAAGAAGCCCTTACCCCCCAAAAAAATACACACCACTACTAAATAACCCTTATATTCATACACGCTTACCTAAATAGCATTAATTCACCATCAGCAACCCTGTATAAACCTTACTATTATCCAGTTTCAAACTATGTTATATCATATTATAAAAATCTTACATCTGCTGCTACTACCTAACATACAAACTGGTCTCTCAATCCCACAGTACACTTTTACGTACTTCTGTACTCTACATGACTCCAACGTACTATTAACTTGTATTTTAATTTCTTCTAAATTGATTGTACAATTTTTCATCATATTATATACTCTGATTGTCTTATATTCTATGTACTATTGCATTTTTAATGAGATGTTGTTATGTAATATTAATGTGATTCTTATGTAAACACTAAGTATCTAACTGAAGCTTTTCTCCCCGGGTCTCTGCTGAAAATAGACTTGTGTCCAGTTGGACTTTCCTGGTAAACAAATGTAAAACAAAATAAAATAAATTGCTGACCATAGCTTTCATCATAAGCCTGTTAACAGAGTTCCAGTTTCACTCAAATACTTCAGCCAGTTTATCTGTAACAACTTTCTATTTTATTTTTATTTATGTACTTGATTATTAGGGTAGTGAACTGATGACATTTCTGACACAGTCCGGGGTTCCATATAAACAAAGTGCATATTAAAGCAAACTCTTAACATTTAATAGAAAAATGTATAAAGATGATATTTACAAGCTTCTGGAACTAACATTTTTTTATATATTTTCTCCATCCAAACTTTCTGACCATCAAAACTTTACCATGGACACTGTCACACATGTTCCCCTTTATGGGGCACAGCATAGTGACAGCATAGCCACTATTCAGACAGCTATTCGATTGATTTCTACTTTAGCCATATCATTACTTGGGCATGCCCACAAGGTCGAAGGGAATGGACGTAATCGGGTAGTGTGCAGATTTGTCATCTGCTTCTGCACATAATGCTATCCCGATAGCCTTAATGTCTTTGAAAGCAGATGTTGTCTTCCATCTCTGGCCTACACTAGGAATTGCAGAAAGAGTGGGAATCCTGGAACACATGACCTCAACTCACTTCTCCTTGAAAAATAAATACATCAACACCCATTCGTTAACCAGGTACGCCCACCGGGCACACAATCCCTTGCTAAATAATAATGCAATTAAATACTTTTATCTAAATAAGAAATATTTCTCAGCTCCTGCCACTAATTAGCAGATTGGATTTCTTTTAAATCAACGAACGGAAAAGGATACTTCATGTGCATTCATCTCATCTCATTCCTCTGCATATTTCACCTGTAACTGCACTGTTGCCTTATTGTTTAAAGTTTTTTATTCATATTCAGGCTCTTGTGGCTGGTGTTTTTATGACATGTGTATTGCTGCTATTTATTATCTGAGAGGAGAGTTACCATTTACCACTATGGTGTAAGAAACTAGTTCTATGCACAATGTATAAGGTTTGATCCTGACTTCCAGCCAATCCCTGTTTTGACTTCTCATGTTCTCCTTGTGTCTTTGTGAGGTTCCTCCTACCTCTGTAAAGCATGCTAAGTGTTTCCATCCCAAAACTCACTCAAGAATGTAGCTGTGCCGAGTAGCACAGACTCAAGATGTTGCCCTATAGGGAGAAGAGTTGTACAGTACAACCGCTCTGGACATCTATTGTGGTTTGCAGTATCCTCAAGATATGATAACATGGATCACAGACTGTGCACCGTGGCACAGCTAGTCACTCAGTGATGTAAAAATATAGCTCTAGGTGATTCAGTCATGTTATCTAATGTTGCCTAATGGCCATGGGTTATTTGCCATTGATAAGTGGGTTGAGAACCCAGCCTGCTCCGACCTATGCCAGGCATACATGCTAATGGTAAAGGAGTGTTTGTGCTCTTCATGGCCAGTGTGTGGCCACCGTAAAGCCCAACAGCCCTGCGTCAATAAGCTATTGGTCAGCCGGTGTCCAGCTGCCCAGCTTGAATTACTTGGGAAAGCTCTGTTGAGAGAAAGATAAAAGTAAATCCAATCAACCTGCCAAACATGAACTAAAAATTGCTAAACTCAGTGTAAGTTCACTGACAGGATGGAGCTTAGAAGTGGATGACATGAAGAGGCCTATGTATCCAGGAGACAAGATGGAAGGGCAATGCAGCAAAGCTACTTGGCTTGGCATCCAGAGTCTACTACTCAGGAGGAGGACAGGCTAGAAATGGTGTGGAAATTGTGGTGAGAGAGAGGCTTCAGGAGACAGTGAGGGAAGTCTTCAGAATAAGTGACAAACTCATGGCAATCAGACACCAGCCTAATGACAGGGCAGTATTCGTAATCTCAGGCTATGCCCCATAGCTGGGATGTGATAGTGAGGAAAAAAGTAAATTTAGACAGCATTTGCAGGACCTATTAGATAAAGCAGGACAACATGAATTGGTGTTGATAATGGGTGACCTGAATGCACATATCGAGGTAGACAGAACAGAATATGAGGACTGCCAGGGTCCCATAGCTTTCAACCTCTTAGCACAAATAATCTGTACAAAGCCAAATATAATGGGGGATAAAGCCCCCAAAATATGGACACATTTTAAATATTGTTCTTATAAACTTAGAAAGTTGCTAGAATAAAAGGTCTTGTGTTACTATGCATTTTCTGAAGAATATGAAGTCAGAAACTCAAATGCCTATCATTATATAGTGAATTCAGTCCTCACTGATTTGTCACAAAAATCCAGACAGCAACAGATTTTATGAGGAACAGATCAACAATCTGGACAATTGAGAGGTATGCCTGGTCAACAAGGGTGAGGCATCAGAAATAAAGAAGAAGAGGCCATTCTAGACTTCTATCTGGCAAATGGCTTGATGGTGGCCAACACAAGGTTCAGAAATAGAGACAGTCGCAAGATCACATATGAGTTGCCATCATGCAACTCAGGTAGACTTCCTCATAGTAAGGAAAGGGTGCTGGGGTTGAATCAGCAATTGCAAAGTCATCCCCAGTTGGCCCACAGCATAAATCATTGTTTGCCACAATCAACTGCAAGCAGTAGTCAGAGACGGCTCTAAGGTCAACAGATACTAGGCAGAAGAGAAAGCACAACGGTTCAAGGAATTATTTATGGCTCTAGCACTTCAAGAAGAAAAGGAAATATGTGGAGTTGAAGAAAAATGGCAGCATCTCAAAATAGCATCTGTGAGGACTACAAAAAAGATATCTGGTCAAGCCAAGTATGTAGATAAGGTACATAGGAAATGCTAGTTGTGGAATGAAGAAGCCCAGGAAGTCAACAAAAGACAGAAGGAGTGCAGGAAAAAGTAGGTGATAGAAAAGACCAACCAGGAAGGAATACTGGCTGGCTAACAAAGAAGCTAAGAAAGGAGTTGCCATAGCAAAAACAAGGCATCAGAGGCACTCTACCATCTTCTGGAAAGTGACTCAGTAGGTGGCGCAAAGAAACTATATCAGAATGCAAGGCAAAGACAGAAAGATAAAGAAGATAGTCAGCCAACATTCATAACGGATGCCAGCAACAACCTGCTCACCAGCCCACAGGACATCAAAGGCAGATGGAATAAGTCCTGCCAGCAACTTCTGAACAAAGAAAATCCCACAGATTTTATTTATTATTTATTTATCTTATTTTATTTTTTTAACATTTGTTGACCGGGAAAGTCCGACAAGGTTCCACAGATCCTGTTTTCAGCGGAGGCCCGGGGAGAAATGCTCCAGATGCATGTCTTTAGAAAATCTTATTTTACATTTGTTTACCGGGATGGTCCGACTGGGCACAAGTCCATTTTCAGCAGAGGCCCAGGGAGGAAAGATGCGTAGTATAGTTACAAAGTTTATCGCCACATGCAAAATTCACAATGTTACATACAAGTTTCAAAAGTCAGACTAGCAAGACAGCGATAACATACATGGCGATTAAATGTACAGTTTTGGTGATGCAAGTACAAAGTTATTGTGGGCATAGTAATAGTTAAACATACATATAAAATACTATCTATGATGAATATCATATCTTGATCAGAAACTATAGATTTCTAGTGGGTTCATACGTAGGTTAGGATCGAGGCAGAGTAAGAAGCAAAAGGAGACTGAAGGTGAAGATAGTGGTAGAGAAGCAGGTGTACTGTAGTTAGAGTAAAGGCAGTAGAGGAATTAGTTAACAGGTAGATATGTAATGACAGGAGGGAAATGGGAGGAGCAGAAGTAATACGTACGCAAGCTTTAAGGAGGATGACTAGTGCAAGGAAAAGAGAGTAAAGAGAGTAGGGACCTTGGGGGAATTAGCCGGGGCTGATGCAAAAGCAGACGCAATTGTTTTTCAGGTGATATTTTGGGAGGTTTTTAAATTGTGGTGAGCCGGTGGTATCTACAATATGTTGTGGAATAGTGTTCCAGATCTTTAAAATATAGTTGGAATAGAGTGAGGGGAGTCTCCAGTTTTGTTGTTGCTTTTGGAAACATTAAGTAGTGCTTTATGAGAAGATTGGAGTAGTTGAGTGGTAATATAAAGCTGAAGCATTTGTTCGAGGGTGGGGGTTCTTTCAGGTTGGTGTACTATTTTGTGGGCGGTGATGCGTTGGGTGTAGGTTAAGTGAATGGGTAGTTCTAAGCATTTTAGTTGATGTAGGGCAGAACAGTGGTGGGACCTGTGAGGGGAACTGGTGATGAACTTAGCTATTTTACTGTAGCAAGAGTTGAGTTTACTTAAGTCAGTTTTGCCTAGATTAGTGAAGATAGGTGAGGCATAGAGTAGTGTAGACAGGAGATGTATTCTAGAGATGTCTTGTCTGGTCTGGTTAGTGAGGAAAGGCTTGATTCAATACAGAAAGCCTAGTTTAATGTGAGTCCTTTTAATGGCTTGTGCTAGGTGTAAGTCAAATTTCATTTTATTGTCGATTATTAACACCTAGTAATTTTGTTTGGGAGACAGCTGATATACTAGCGTTGTTGGAGGAGTGTATTTGAAATGTGGCTGGGACTGGGTGCTTTGATGGGGTGAAAGAGCATCAGTTTGGTCTTGGATGGGTTCAGTATACGTTTTGCTTCAGTTAGTCAGGTTTCTGCGTCAGAGAAGGACTGTTACGTAGCGATTTTTAATTGTTTTACGGAAGATGCAGTACAGACGAGGGTTGAGTCATCTGCGCATTGGATGCCTGAGGTGAGAGGGGTAGATTTGTGCAGCTGTTTAGTGAAAATGATAAAGAGTAGGGGACCTAGTATAGTGCCTTGCAGAACTCCTGTGTTGACAGGAAGTAGAGCTGGCAGCTCCTGATGCCATTTGACGGCTTGCTGTTGGCCAGTAAGATAGCTGCGGAACCGTGATATGGAAGAGTGGCTGAGATTTAGGGTGGCAAGTTCATCAATTAGTTTCTGGTGTGATACTGTATCAATGGCCTTGGAAAGATCCAGAAAGATAGAAGAAACAAATTTACCCTGGTTTCTGTGTTGACTTACGGTGTCAGTGAAGCTAAAGAGGGCAGTTGTGGTGCTATGGTGTGTGCGAAATCCATGTTGTGCATGAGATGAGGTTATTGTATAGCAGGTTGTCTAAGAGCTGTGTGTGAATACATTTTTCTAGTATTTTGGAGAGGGATGGAAGTATGGCAATAGGTCTATAATTGGATAGTTCAGTGGAGTTGCCCCCCTTGTGTAAAGGAATGATGTAGAATATTTTCTAGTTTAGGGGAATGTAGTGTTCTAGGATAGAGAGATTAATCAGGATAGAGACAGGGAAGGCAATGGTATCTGCAGCAATTTTTTAGAAATTCTGTAGGAAGGTTGTCTGCTGCTAGGGTGGTGGGTTTGAGCTTACTGAGTACTTTTTATGGTATGGATTGGAACAGGTTTAAATGAGAAGGTATTACTGGCTTCTTTATTGGTGGCTGGGATAGCTGGTAGGGTATTTTGGTGAGAGTGTGTAATAGAGTGAATTGATTTTGTAAAGAAGGTATTGAATTGTGAGGCTATACTGTCAGCTGTTAGAGCTGTTGAAGGAATGGGGGTTGAGGTAATTCCTGGTTGAAGGAGTTTTCTTATGGTGGACCAAAATGTTTTGGGATTGTTGAGGTTAAACTGTTGGGCAACTGTATAGTAAGTGTTTTTGTCATATTTTCAGATTGTCAAATGGGCGGTACAGTGGTGCAGGGTTTGCGTTGTCACATCACAACAAGAGATTCTCTAGTTTGATTCTTGGCTGGGGTGCCTTCTGTGCTTAGTCTGCATGTCCTTCCTGCATTTGTGTATGTCTCCTCAGGGTGCTCCCGTTTCCTCCCACATTCCAAAGACATGCTTCAGGAGCATTTCTCCCTGGGCCTCTGCTGAGACTTGGCTCATTCCAAGTCATATTTTCCTGGTAAACAAATTTTATTTGGGACTTGGCCTTGTTTCAAAGTTGTTTACAGAGAAGTAAGTTTTCTTGTTTTTTATGGTTCATAGTTCATAGGTTCATACTAAGCTAACTGCCCTTGTGAGCCATTTTAAGCTTAGCCAGTTATCCATATGAACCTATGAACCTTGTGAGACTCAAACCCTGCACCTTGTGTTTATAAGGCAAACACCTTAACCATTAGGCTACCCTCCCAACCAGTTTTGTTTCCAGTGTAACCAGGCTTTGTCCCTTTGTTTAAGCAGATTTCTGGTGTTGTTTGTTAGCCATGGTATGTAGTGTTTTTTTAGATGAGCAGATCTGCAGGGGGCTAAGCTATTTAGGATGTTGAGAAAGGTGGTATTAAAATACTGTACGGCTGCATCTAGCTGAAGAGTTTTCAGGGGTGTCCGATTACATTGTTGTAAAAGGGAAAGGAATGTTTGGGCATTAAATTTCTTATTATTATGGATTAGCCAGAGGCATACTTGCTTGGGTGGGCTAAGGCTGTCTCTTAGTAGATAACTGGGGATGGGGAGGTGGTCACTGATACTATCAGGGAGGCAGCCAGCTTGGAAGGCTGCTGATGGTTTGTTAGTTAGGCCCCAGTCTAGAATCAAATGCCTGTTGGAGGTTTTGTCTATTCTGGTTGCCTCTTGTATGAGTTGGGAGAAACCATGTAGGTTTATAAAGGTGGGGGGGGGGGGGTCAGTGGAGTTATAAGTGGACCAATCAGTACTGAGGCCACCCATTACGATGGTTTTTTGTTGGAAGCTTTGGGATATACAGTGAAGAATGTCTTCAGCTGTGTTTGGGTTGTCACCTGATAGGATGTAGATGGCAATAATTATTAGATGTTTGTTACTGTTGATTTTTAGTTTGGTGAGTAGAATTTCAGTATTAGTAAAAGTGGGTATGTTTGTGCTGATGAGTTATAGTTCTAAATTGTGTTTAAACATTATGGCTAATCCATCCCAATGTTTGTTTTGGTGGTCACATCTGTGTAGGTAGTAACCTGGGGGGAGGATTTCATTATTTTTAATTTCTGGTTTGAGCCAGGTTTCTATAAGAAGGGTTAAATCAGGGGACTATAAGGATAGTAAGCCACAGAGGTCATGCACTTTGTTGACTATATTTCTTAGATTTATATTAAGTAATAGGAGATCGTGACCTTTAGGGGGGTTAGGATGGTACAGCAGTGTTGTGGGGTATGAGTGGAGGTTAGTTTTTGATTATGTCTGGGGTCAGGGTTAGGATGTCTATCACCACTGAGTTGTAGATGCTGTATTGCCCCAGATGTAGCCAACAGTTGAAGAAGAGGGGATGCCCACCCTAGAAAAATTAAGAACAACACTAAGGAAAATAAAGTCAGAGAAAGTAGCAGGCTCAGATGAGGTCACAGCAGATATGTTAAATATATGATAAAGATGGCTTCTGAGGGTACTCATAACAGTATGAAGTGAAAGGTGTATCCCAGATGACTGGAAAATATCCATACTAGTGCCAGTATTAAAAAATAAAGGGGACATTCACAACAAGGGTTGGGAGGGTGGCCTAATGGTTAAGGTGTTTGCCTTACAAACACAAGGTGCAGTGTTTGAGTCTCACAAGGGATAATTGGCTAGGCTTAAAATGGCTTACAAGGGCTGTTAGCTTAGTACTAATCTATGAACCTATGAACTGTGGGCAGTATAGAGGTATAAAACTCGTGTGATAGTGTATGAATATTCTGGAAATTGTGTCCAATAAATATATATGCATTGTAATAGAAAGTAAGATGGGAGATGAGAACTTCAGATTCAGATAGGATGCTGCACAACTGACCCAATGTTTGCAATTGGACAGATACTTGAAAAGAATCTAGAAATAAGAAAAAAGCCCAACTGGGCATTCCTAGACTTGGAGAAGGCATATGGCAAGGCCCCATTAAAAATGATTTGGGCAGTCCTGTGGTAGTTCAGTGTTCCAGAAACTTTGGTAGAATTAGTGCAAACTATGTACAAAACTGAATGACTCAAGTACAATCAGTGTTCAGACTCACAGAGGGGTTCTCAGTGGGAGTGGGTGTGCATCAGGTTTCAGTACTGAAACCACTGCTGTTCATACTCCTGAGGGCCATATTAGTGAATGGGTCAGAAGGCGATATCAAGAAAGTTCCTGTGTGCAAATGATGCATCATTGCGGGCACACTCTGAACAAGAACTTTTGCAAATGATAGAGGAATAAAATGCAAAACTGAAGGCACACTGGATGAAACTGAGTACAGATAAGACAGTTGTAATGGTAACAAGTGGGGGAAATCAGAAGAAGCTGAGAATTGAAATAGAAGGGAAAATAATAGAATGGTATGTCAGCTTCAACTATCTAGGAGGGGTGGTTGAGGGGAAGGGAAGCCTGAATGAGGAGCCCAAAGCAAGAATCAGAGGGACTGCAGTCAACTGGCACAGAGGGGTAGGGGTAATCTGTGGCAGAAGAATGTAAAGAGGCTGAATAGTAAAGTTTACAAAACAGTGGTGTGACCTGTACTGCTGTACGGTACAGAAACCTGGGCAGTAAAGGCAGAGCAGTTGAGGAAGCTAGAGGTGATGGATATTAAGGTGGTAGGATGCCCACTGTGGGACAGATGCAAAAATTAGAACAATAAAGCCAAAGCTCAAGGACCTCCAAACAGAACAGATCACTGTGGTTCTGGCTCATGTGCAGGAAAGCAGAAGACAATTTGGTGAAGAAGATTTGGGATAGACAGGAAGAAGGCAAAAGAAACAAGGGCATCCAGCAAAGAGGTGGATGGGTTGTGTGAGAGAAGACCTGCGACAGTCAGACATGAGAGTCAAAGAAGGTAGGAGAGTGGCACTGAATCCAGAGAGATGGCGGCAGCTGATGTTGCACACTGAGCCGATGTAGAAAATCGAAAAAAAAGGGCTTAATGATGAGGAGGAAGAGGAGGCTGCAAATGACTGTGATGAGGAGGAAGAGGAGGCTACAAATGACTGATCAGATAATCAGCCTAATAAGAAGCTATGAAAATATGATCCTATGATAGAATGCAGAGATTCATCTCATCCCTGACTCCAGTGTTAAGATCAGTATACATATTTTAAGCCCCCTCAAATAGAAAGCTAATACTAACAGAAGGAATTTTAGAATTAATTAGAAAAGAATGGTGGACTCTGTGATGTCCCCCCTCTGGACCACTAACCAATGAGCCTGAATCCTCACCACTGACACTGGAGAGGGATGTGCACTTGCAATACAAATGGATGCTCTCAGTATTTCCAGATGCAAACTTCTCTGCATCAAGCACAATTTCCCTTAAGAGCACACAGGAAACACATTCAGTAAGGGATCTGGATTTCTCTATCTGCCTCCCTCTAGGTCCCCAATAAGATTCTCCACTGGTACAGCTGTAGGGTTAGGTCCTCAGCCGAGTGTGCAAACCAAGTCCTTCAGCACCCTCTCTATGAAACCAGTGCATTGTGTCCCTGACCCAAGTAGTTGACACCCAGACTCTTTACAATTTACATTTTTACACACACACACACACACACACACACACACACACACACACGCACGCATACGCACATGCACATGCACACACACACACACACACACACACACACACACACACACACACACACACACACACACACACACACACAAACACACACACATGCACACCTGGGAAAGGCTGGTGCAGATTACCCACTCTACCAACTTTCCCCAGACTATAAGGTAGATTCACTGTCACTAGCCAGTTACTATAAGGCTCTTAAAAGGGTATCCAGTTATACTGAGTGAAATTAATATTAATACAAATGGTAATGCTGACCAAATAGCAAGGCTTTCAGGGGTGGCCAGAGTTATCACCAAATAAATATGTGCAAATACTCTCAAAACTTAAATATTTTCTAAAAAGGACTAGCTACAATGAAAAATTTAAATATATTTAATAATGAATAATAAGAGAACAAGAAAATACTAAATATCTATTTACAGTAAATACCAGATTTTCAGTCACGGGGAATATTTAAAATAACACAAATGGAAAGTTTCACACAGTTATAGAAAAACAGCCTCCTTACTTAATACCCACTTCATTGACTCTATTAATAAACTAAACAAAAACAGTCAAAAATCAAATGCTCTCTTACACTTCAGTCACTACTAGTAACTCTAACCCTTTCTCTCTTAACCCTGTCTCCACTGCTTACATAAAATCCCTTCTACTTAAACTAAAACCCTGCTCTCCCTCTACTGAAAACCTCCCTCCCCTCTTTCTCAGACTTGTAGCCCATTCTATTGCCTACTCTGTCTCTATCCTAGTTAACAGATCTATCTGAGAATGTCCCCGACATCTGGAAATCTTTCTATACCATCCCACTTCACAAAGGAGGTAACTCCACAGATGCATCTAACTATAGACCCATTGCCATTCTCTGTCCACTCTCCAAAATCTTAGAAAAATGTATACATAACCAGTTCCTTAAATACCTACTCAAGAAAAACCTTCTAACCCCTTCTCAACATTGCTTCAGGCCTAATCATAGCACTGCCACTGCCCTCCTATCTTTTACCCACACTGTTGCTGAAGCCAGGAACAAAAATCTTCATGTATCTTCTCTCTTCCTCGACCTCTCTAAAGCTTTTGATACTGTGTCTCATCCCAAGCTTATTGATAAACTAACTGATCTTAATCTCTCTCCATCTACTATCCAGTGGTTTTCAAGCTATCTCTCAAATAGACTCCAGTCTGTACATTGGCAATCCTCTTGCCCTCCCTTTCAACCTGTCCAAACTGGTGTCCCTCAGGGCTCAATTCTTGGACATCTCCTCTTCAACATCTTCACTAACAAACTCTACTCGTCCTCCACCACCTCCTCCCTCATACAATATGCCGATGACTGTACTGTCATCTCTATCTCTGATAACATCACCAACCTTCTATCCCTCACGCAAAATAGTTTCTCATCAGTGGAAAAGTGGCTCACTGACCACCAACTCATACTTAATCCCAAAAAGACTAAGCTCCTACTATTCCTTCCTAAATCTCTCTCCCACCACAAATCCACCTTTACCACCTTCTCTCAAGACAACACCCTTATCAAAGCCGAACCACACACCAAATGTCTTGAGACTATAACTGACAACCTGCTTAAATTTAGCATCCATAGAGAAAAATGCATTAAAAAAACAACCAGAAATTGGATCTGCTCTACAGAAATAAGAAATTCCTAGCTCCCAACTCCAAACACACTCTTGCACAAGCCTTTCTCCTTCCATGCCTTCTCTGTGCCTCTCCTATCCTGACCCACCTTCAGTCATCCCTACTTACTAAACTCGAACAAACATATAACAACATAGCCAGATTTGCATGTGGCCAACCATACAAATCTCGTCACTGCCATGCCCTGAACAAACTTCAATGGCTTGAATCCCCCAGCTCCTCCTTCTATCCTAGCTTCAACTCACACACTCACTGCTATATAAACCTTCAACTTGTCCCTCTCTCTCATCCATTGTATCCCCTTATACCCCCAGCTCATTCACTTTGTAGTGCTGACCAGAACCTACTAGACATTTATAAACCAAACAAAAATATTGGCAGACCTCCTGTATAGAAACTCATTGTCCTACTCCTTGAATAGACACCCCCCCTGACTCCCTGACATCCACAGCATTCAAAGTACCAGCCTCTTCAAAACTAAAGTCAAAAACTACTTCCTGAACTCAAAGTTCTGCCCTTGCATTACTCCCTTGTAACTTCCATTACCACTTTCACTGTTTGTATGTAACCCACCTACTCTCACCTAAGCTACCTTGTAAGTAACATCCTTGCTGAATCTGCTCTCTCATTGTGCAATTTATCTCCTTTAAAAAAAAGTTTGCAACCTTTACTTCCACTCTGTCCTACAATGCTGTATACCCCAGGTACTTTGTTTTTCAACACTGATCATCAAAACCTATATTTCTTTGTAATTTTTGTCCTTTTTGTTCACGTACATAAATTCTGTATACTACTAGCTATTTATATGTGTTCATATTCTTAATATTGTATATTATTGTTTAAAACTTTTATTTTTTGATATGTGTATAAAATTTCATCATAGAATGTCATTATTTCTGTCAACTGGAGCTTTTCTCCTTGGGTCTCCACTGAAAAAGGGCTATACGGCTCAGCTGGACCAACCCGGTTAACAAATGTCAAATGAATAAATAAATAAATAAACATTTAGCTAGTCTTACTGTCTACTCTTGATTGACTAAAACTATTATTCTTCCTACTTACTGAATACAGCAAGGCAAGATGGGTGAGTGGTTCTTGTTGTCAGATCCAAGACAGAATACAGAGTGCTGCTGAGACTTCAGTCTCCTCTAATATTAAAACAGTATTTCTGTACAGAATGACATCACCCACATCTCGTCATCTGGCTCTTTTTCCCGCATTATCCTCCATCACTAGAAGCTACCAGAGTTTAGCACCTATGTCCTACAGTATACACAGATAGATCATTGCTTAGAAGTGGTGCAGCTGCTGGAAATCATAAAACCATAAAACCATCCCACTCTTCCTACAGGATCTACGACCTATTCTCTAGTACAGACATTGTATCTCTGGCTCCATTCAAAACTGTGGGATAACATCTTTATGGCTTCCAAAGTCAGGTAGATTAACCTTTTGTCTCCCAGTACATGCTGTTACAATGTATATATTTAAACAGTTACAATAATGCATGCACATTTCTTTTCCTTCCAACATGGCACACTGTTAATACATTTTAACACAAGTAAATCTCACAAATACATTTTCAACACAAGCATATGTACAAGTCAGTTTGATATACAAATGACATATAATTATTTACAAAATTCCAGCTAGCTGTGCTGGCAATGATACAAATACACTACCCTACTTATCCTGGCATGGCTGGCAGTACCTCCTATCATTGCAGCCTCCTTTTGGCCTCAGTATGGCTCATCTTATCCAACAATTAGTGCAGAGGATTAAAGCTGCAAACTACTAATGTTGCTTATTGTAATCCACAGTTTGATTCCCTCAGCCTCTATTTGTCTACTGTGTCACTCTGAATATGTCATGTAATCAAACATTGCTGTAGTGCAATTGGGAATTTAGGATAGGGTCAGAAATCATTTCTTGGACTGCAAGCTGAGTAACTACCTGTGAACCTACAGAGAAGTGTAAGAAACCTGTGATGGGCAAACACTGTTACAGCTGGACAGATCTTATTCAGACAGATGCTTCTCTTCTGGTAGCCATCCCTAGAAATGGGTCCTACCCATGTCATATAAAATAGGACCATGGATAACTGGGCAGACTAAGGTCAAGTTTGCAATGAGAGGCACATAAATAATGAGATTATTTTTACAGAGGATCTTGTTGGATTTGGTCACCTAGTGTGCATCACCAATATCTTGTTGATTACTATCTGTGGTTCAACTTTAAATAAAGCACTCTTCAGAGGTTTCTAGGTGATGAATTAGCAAAAGGCCTAATCTGTATGACTGTGTATGGGGGAAGGGGTGCAATTGTTTTCATCAATGGATGGGGTGCAATTGTTTTTATCAATAAGTTACCCAGTACCTTTACAATGGAGAATTAATGACTCTGTTCCATCAATATGCAACCTTTTTTAAGCAGGAATTTGATGACTATAGAAGTAAGTCATCATTAAGTAATCATAAGAGGGTCTATATTAAATCAGCGAATGCTTAAAAAAGCAAATGCTGATTGATCGACCCTAGTTCACTGAACGCTGAAAATCCTGAACGCTCGGAACAGCGATTTTTTTCCTAGGGAAAAAAAATCACTGTTCTACCAAAAAAAAAAAATTAAAACAGTATTTAATGTGGGGGGCTTTGCCTCCCACCCCCCATACTGAAATATACCAACTCCGAGATCGCACTACAGTGGAGGAAACGGCAAACTCCCGAAACTGGCCCAGCGATTTTTTTTTCCCTGAGAAAAAAATCGCTGTTCCGGGTGATCGGGATTTTCAGCGTTTGCTCAAATAGGGTCGATGAATCAGCATTCGCTTTTTTAAGCGTTTGCTGATTCAATATAGACCCATCATAGGATACTGGAAACTGGCAGTTCCATTTACTGGAGTGAGATGCCTTAGTCTGAATATGACTTTATACATCTGTCAGGAAGCCTGGACATTTGACTGGTATATTGAATCTCAGCTCATGTTAAAGGGCATTCACCGACTTTGATGTTTACCTATGCTCTGCAGTAAGGTACAGCATATTCTGTAATTTTGGTAGAACACGGGCCTGCAGAAAGTAAGATATAGAACAATGTTATGTACCTGTAGCTACCCTGGGAAAATGCAATGAAGAGTCACTAAACTTTTCTATTAAATATTCAGCTCCAAAAAAGTCCCAATGATTTACCTACCTGTGAACCTGATTTTTGATAGATGTGATATAAAGTCACTGTAGTATGTGTTTTCAAAGCTTCCATCCTGCAAAGAGAAGAAGAAATTATGAGAAATAATTAATGAAACTGTGGCAAACGAATACTCGGTATTAATCCAGGCAGAAGAAAAAAAAAACACAAAAGCAAATATGAAGAAACACTAAAATATGATTTGCATGATCTCAGTTCCAAATCTGTGATTGAAACTACAGAGGGGAAGAACAGGGGAAAAGAATGGGACAGTGTCCTGCTGGCCAGAAGGCACCGTAAGTGTTGAGATAATATCAACTCGTTCCCTCCAGTAAGGCTCTTTGAATGTGTACCTTTAACTCCTAGTGGGTGTGGCTTGAACCTTTAAAAAAAATGAAGTTATCACCTTATAGTTCTAACAGCTATCAAAAATCAGGTTCACAGTTAGGTAAATGAGCTTAATGCCAAAAAATTAATTTTCATCCCCTTTGAGAAAAACTCAGTTCCCACTAATTATCACATCGATGGGAGCCCACTGAACACTGAAGGCATTATAAGAGATCTGGGGACACAGGTTGACAGCAAACTCTCCTTCGACCACCACATTGACACTGTGATCAGAAAGTCCTTCTATGGGCACATCTCATTACCAAGGGTTTTGCATCCAGGAAGAAAGAGGTTATCATCTCTCTCTACTCTTCCCTCATTAGGCCAGTCATTGAGTATAATGCCCCATTTGGCATATACCTCACTAGACACATGCAACAGCTGGAAAGGCCACAAAAGTACCTCACAAAGACAATCCTAGGCCTTAAACACATGTCCTACATGGGCAGACTCAAAAAACTACAGCTATTCTCTGTCTCATATCCTCTACTAAGAGGCGATCTCTGCTTGACTTACAAAGCCATGTCCGACCCAGCACTGCTTGAAATGCAACATCTAAAGAAATCCCAATCCCTCCACACCACACACTCCAGAGACCTCAGTCTTATTACCACAATCAACAGAACATGCTGGAGGGACAGGTTCATAACACAGACACTGCCCATGCTCTGGAATAGACTTCCCATACATGTCAAACAGAACACTTCACTGGCCCTCTTCAAGAGAAATCTTGATGAGTGGATGAAAAATAGAAAGTTCACCCCAGGGATCACTCCAGTGGCTCTACTTGATAGAGGAACTGGGAACTAACATCAGGTGGCACAATGCCAGGGCACTTCTATGGGCTAGGCTTGTAAAGGCTCAAGAGCCATTAGCCTAGTACACACCTATGAACCTATATCTTTGGAAACATTAGTGCTACTAGAAAAGTGTAAATGGCAAACTATTCAGGATAAATTAATCTTTACATTAGTGGCATTCATTTAGTTCAGTGCTGTAAACTGGATTTTATAAGCCAAAATAAAGGCAGTGACTATTAATTTTTAATGTTGTATAAACAACTTGTGATATCTCAGTAACTATTCAAGCAAGACACATACTGCCAGCATGATTTTCTTCATACAGCTGTGAGCTTTCATATGAGGATATGCAGTTCTGTCTGTATTACCTGAATGTTGAGATATTTAGAGAAATATGAAAATGATTACAATTTATATAACAGTATACAAATAATATTCAATATCTCTTTAGTTGTATTAGACAGAGGTCAAATATCAAAACAGTTGTGCTTGCCTTCAGGCATGCTTTAAGATGAAATCTTTTGATAACTTGTATGTAGCATAGTTTTGGAATTATTAATGCAAATATGAAGAAGCACTATTGACACTTAGAAGTGTTAGTAGGACGTAACCGCAGAAACGCCTGGAGGCGAATTTGGCTGTAATGAGTCACCAACAGAAAACCAAGTGACGTGTAGCTGAAAATAAGAAGAACATTCAGCATAAGAGACAGAAAGACATATCAGAGAACAAAATGAATAAAGAGGTCGTAGGGTTGTATAAGAATGGAAATTTAGCACAAAGAAGTAAGGCTACAAGTTGTTATGAGGCTTTGTCATATAGTCCACTACTTAATTCATTCAATCTGTTGTTTGACTGTGAGCAAGCCATTTAATCAGCATCAGCCCTAGTCACCCATGAAAAGAAGCTGATTGGGATTACCAGGCTAACCAACTACTAGCAAATAAATAAACAAGCAAATAAACTGAAGCAAATTTAGTGTACGGTAAGTGAATAAGAAAGACAATTGTTATATGATGCATGCAGATATAAGAAACATTCAGGATATATGTTTCTCTTCAAGCAAGACCACATACCCCCTCCGCGCATGGAAAAGCCCATCCACACTGTCACTATGTCATATAATCAGCTCTAAGTTTGATGTACGTTAGATAAACTTTTGTGTTGTGCATGGTTCAGCTAGATTTTTCCAAATTAAAACCCACACCTTCAACTGGATGAAGCAAATTGATCAAAGCTGCAGCGAACCAAATCCCCTAAAAAACAATTTCTGCATGGGACAAGCCTTCTTGCATCCCTATGTTATTGGCTTTACCCCAGCACCCCCTAGTTAAATATACAGATTCCACAATCACACAACTGAGGATAAAAGCCAAAATTCCAAGCAGACAGAATCACTGCCTGCAAGCATTTACAAACTGCACCGCCACTGATTTCTTATGGAAAATAGTGATCTATGAGTTGAACTTGATGAGTCTGAACCTGTTTCATTTTGGTTACAATGTGTAGTAGGGTAGCATTTTTTTCAGTTAGTAATAATTATCAAATGAAAGAACAGATTTCAGTAGTAAAACATGTTCATCTTTGTCTATATATATATTCAGGAAATCGGGTGTTTGGGAAATTTGGAGCTCTTGAGTTTACTTCAGTGAACTGCACATTGTTATTATAGTGTGGCATGTTTCTTTTTCTCAAATTCATAAATATTCCAAGGAGATTGAGTTTTATGACCATTTCCACCTTGACAGTAACCTCCCTCAGGCCACTACTCCTTTCTCCATGAGGGCCATACCAGTCAAACCCTGGAGTGAATTTGTAAATGCCCACCCACTCGTCTAGTTTATGTTTAAAGGAAGATAGTGAGTCGCACTGATTAACATGCAGGGGATGTTTGTTCCAGAGGTTTGAGAGGTGCTGGGTTATAAACCTGTCCTTCATCATGTTTTATTTATCTACTGGTGAAGATTTAGGTCCTTGACTTTAGTATGGGTGGTGCCATTGGCCTTGTGAAGTTATAGGAGATTGAGGACAACTATGTCCCTAGTGGTACATCAAGCAAGATATAGATCTCCCTCAGAAGGCTGTAGGGCAGTGAATAAAGGAAAACATTTTCCAGACTCTTTGATAGCTCAGGTATTTTAGGTCTGCGATCTTTTTAGTTAGGAACTGTTGTTTTTTTTCTAACTGTTTCAAATGTTTAGTGAGATGTATCCTGGAGGGGGCATTGCATTCAATAATTGGTCTGATCAATGATGTTTAGTGAGATGTATCCTGAAGGGGGCATTGCACTCAATAATTGGTCTGATCAATGATGTTTAGTGAGATGTATCCTGGAGGGGGCATTGCACTCAATAATTGGTCTGATCAATGATGTTTAGTGAGATGTATCCTGGAGGGGGCATTGCACTCAGTGATTGGTCTGATCAATGATGTTTAGTGAGATGTATCCTGGAGGGGGCATTGCACTCAATAATTGGTCTGATCAATGATTACCTCTTTAGACCCTGAAGCTTTTCCTTCTGCAATTAGCTGTGCTAAATAAAAGCATTTTCTTATAGTCATTGTCACATGATGATGGTCAAGAGAGGGAATTATCAACCCAAACATCTAAGTCCCAGTCTTTGCATAGAATGATGAGGGGAGGGGATGTCTACCAAAAGTGATGATACTATACATTTTAGTATTTACCTTGAGCCCATTTGTAGTACACCAACAGTTTATTAGGAGGGAGTTCATGTTGGAGGGTTTAGGTGTCAGAGGATGATTTAACAGCAACATCCAGTTTTCAGTCATCTGCTGACTTTGTTAGTCAGGGGTCCAAGCCCTTTACTTGGCAAAGTAAAGGACAGAAAAGAGAGGTTCTAGCAATGAGCCTGCAGGGCTGCCAGTCATCATTTTCATACATTCTGATGAGGCAATTGCAACTCACACTGTGTGAGTTCTGTATTTGTGCCAACTTTCTATCCATCTTAGCACATAAGTGGCAAGTGTAGTTTGGATTATTGGACGGGGAACAGGAAATTCATCCCTGGTTTGGCACCTATGCCTGTAATTGACACAGACAGCCAGTAAATGGTTCATCTGCCAGGGCCCTGCTTGTAAATGTTTAATCTCCAAAGCCTTTGCTTACACTTATCAAGGATATTACAACCTGTAAGAGATTTGGGGTGCATGGCTAAGCTTAAAAAGGTCCTAATGGCCGTTAGCCTTTTACATACCTATGAACATATATGGGTTGATTTAAAGAATTTAGCTTCTGCATGATGTCACTATGGATAATTATGTCAAAAGCCTTGGCTGGGTTAAAACATGCCATGTGTATTGCATGGCCACCATCTACAGCCTCCATAATCCTTTTGAAGAGGTTTCCAGAATCAGTAGACAGGATCTAGCCTTTACAAAGCCAAACCTTTGGGGATCAATCTGTATAAGATTCTTGATGTTGTAGTGTATGAGGTCAGTCATAATATATTCCATGGCTTTGTGGATGAGGTTTGTAAGACTAATAGGGCTCTAATTATTTGTGTCTGTTGTAAGGCCACCCTTTGTGTCACACACTGGGGATGAAACCAGTAACTAAACTTATGGTAAAATGGTTTAAGGATTGGGCGCACAAGGGCATGTTTAACACTATTAGTTAAGCAAACAGATTTGTAGTCAGGTCCCATGGAAGAATATTTTTGGTCTTGGTTTGCACTTCCAGTGAAGGATCATTAAAATAATTGGGAGAGTAAGTGATTCAGATATTTCTGGGATTTGCGCAGAAGTTGCAAGGGTGAAGTTGGCACTGAATTTTTTTGCCAGAATGTTGGCAAAGTCTTTTGGGTCAGAATATGGGGCATCATTTTGAATAAATTCAGAGATGTAAGGCATTGATTCATAGTTTTCTAACATAGCTAAAAAAAAGATTTAGAATTATCTTTGGCTTTAGAGACTAGCCTAAGTTAATTTATTTATTTATTTGACATTTGTTTACTGGAAAAGTCCGACTGGTCAAGTGCCCTTTTTCAGCAGAAGCCCAGGGAGAAAAGCTCCAGAATTACATTAATAATGGTATAATTTTACATGTAAAATTCAGATACAATAGAATACAAAATGATAAAAAATCATCAGTGTTTGGAACAAAAATTCATACTGTAAATGAACTAAAGTAAAAATATATTATAAAATCGTTCACGGTCTAGCACATACTATCATCAATATAATACAGATGAAGTTGTATGAAGGTGAAAAAGTAGTATTAAGAGAGGAAAAGAAGGTAGGAGGTGGTAATTAAGGGTTACTGATAGGAAGGATAGGAAAAAAAAGGCTAAGATATAATTCCAGCTATGAGAGTTGAGCAGATAACTAGGTTGGCATAGGGCATTGGCACAACCAGTTGTTGGATAGATGTTCCTTCAGTTGGGATTTTAAGGAAGAGTAGTGGGGAATAAGCCTTAATGTTTCAGGAATTGAATTCCAGGATTTTGCTACACAGTGTGAATACCAACTAACTCCAGATGATCTGTGAGGTTTATAAATGGATAGTAGATGCCTACTGGTGGAGGATAAGTCGCGGGATGGACAGTAATATTACAGCAAGGTTGAGGTAGCTTGTGAAATGGGGGTGTTATACAGTATTTTGTGTGTGTTAATGTGAGCCTATGAAATGTCAGCAGATGAGGGAGTTCGAGCCAGTGTAAGGCTTTGAGAGAGGAGCAGTGGTGAGTACTGGGGTGCTGACCAGTGGCAAACCTAACTATTTTATTATAGTATTGACTGAGTTTTGCTGTTAGGGAACAGTGAAGATTAGTTAAGATTGGAAAGGCATAAAGAAGTGAAGGTAGGAGATATGAGGTGTTGAGAGTTTCTTTGGTGAGATTTTTGAGGATTTGTTTTACATTATGCAACAAGACCAGCTTTGATTGGTCTTTTTTATGCAGTTATTGATATGCAGATCAAACTTGAGATGGTTGTCAATTGTAACACCTAGCAGCTTGGTGTGAGAGACAACACTGATTACAGTGTTATTAACAGAGGTAATTTTGAAGGTATTGTTATTAAGGTGAGATTGCCTAGGTAGGAATAACATGAGCTGTGTTTTTTGGAGGTTGAGTAGCAGTTGGATCATTGTAAGCCAGGACTCAATGGAATTCAATGCTTCCTGAGTTATACTTTGAAGATGAGTAAGATTGTTTGAGGAGCAGATTAAAGTAGCATCATCAGTGTACTGGATCAGAGTAGCTTGTTTTATGGAGGTATGGAGGTGATTGATGAAGATGCTGAAAAGGAGCGGGCCTAAAATGGAGCTTTGAGGGACCCCTGTGCATACTGGAAAGTAGGGAGAAAGATTGGAGTTCTGTTTAACTGATTGATATCTGTTGTAGCGGTAACTGTTGAACCACTGTAGGGCAGGTTCAGTGAAGCCAAGTAATGAAAGTTGGGATAGGATTTTAGGGAGGGAAATAGTATCAAAAGCCTTAGATAGGTCTAGGAATAGAGATGACACAAGGTAGCCATTATAATGTGCTTTTTATTTACTTTGTCTGTGCAGGTGAGAAGAGTAGTATGTATGTGAGCAGGTCTAAATCCATGTTGTGTGGGAGAAAGATTATTGTCTAGTAGGTATTGAAGTAACTGTTTGTGGATGCATTTTTCTAGATTTTTTGAAAGTGGAGAGAGAATCACGATAGGCCTGTAGATTGATATTTCAGTGTGGGTACCACCTTTGTGAAGAGGGAGGATATAGAACTTTTTCCAGAGGGTGGGGACATAGGCTTCTTTGATAGATCTATTAATGAGAATTGAAACTGGATAGGCAACAGAGTCTGCTGCCATTCTTAGGTACTCATTGGGGAGATTATCACAAGAAAGGGCAGCATGGTTTGAGTTTGCTTAGCAGGGATTTAATGAAGGAAGTGGGTACTTGTTCTACAGTTAAAAAAGGGGAACATAAATTGGTAGGTATAGATGAGTTGTAGGTGATTGTGGGAAATTATTGGTAATAGAAGCTATACTGTCAATGAAATAGAAGTTAAACTGAGATGCTGTATCTGAGGAAATGCTGTTAGTATAAGGTTGAGGGGAACACTGTTTTACAGCGTGTCTGATTTCCATGGGCTCCTTTAGCGTCCCTGATAGCTTTTTCATTTTATTGCAATATTTTTTATATTTTCTTTGAGAAGATGGGTTTTGGAGCTGCTCTATAATTTAAAGAGTTTCTTTCTTTTATTTTTGAGTTTATTTAAGGTAGTGGACCACCAGGATGGTTTATTTTTGAATTTCTCATGATACTTGGTTCTGCTAGGGACTGCTAGCTTTGTGTATTTTTTTGTTTTCTAAATGGGTATTCCTTAATAAAGCTTGCTGCTGTATCAGGGTCAGGAGTGGTGCAGTCAAAAGTGAATGCTGATGTTTCATAACAGAGTATGTTGAGTTTGGTAGGTTTATAGCCTTTTAATTCAGAGAGGTTTGCTGTAGGGGCTTTTGAGAGTTTAAAGGAGAAGGTCATATCTTTGTGGTCAAACTTCATTGGGGATAAAGATACCAGAGAAGGAGTGCAAGAGGAGCCATATTTGCAAGAATCAGGTGAATGACATAGTGCCCTCTAGCAGGTTTGTTTACCAGCTGCTCAATGGAGTTTTTATTTATTAAGTCTAGGAAGTTTTTGAGCATATCCTACATTGGAGGTGTAGATGTCCCAGTTTACTGAAGGATAGTTAAAGTCACCCAAAACTTAAAAAAGTTATAGATCTATGAAGATCATTTAGAACACTGTGGAATCTTACATGGTAATCAGGGGGACAAATAAGGTGTTCTGTAACAAACTATTAGTTAATAATTGATCCTATCTAGAGTGCAATGAGTTCAAACTGTGTGTCTCTGGGGATCTGATTGGTGGTAACATGTTCCTTGACAAATGTAAAGACTCTACCATGATTGCCATCAGGTTTGAAGACATGAAGAATGCAAAACTAATTTATAAGGGAGTGCTCTCTTTATATTTAAATCATGTTTCAGTAACTACATAAACATTGATGATTTACAAATGCAGGATTGCCTTAAGATCAAGCAATTTATCATTTAGACTTCTGACATTGAGGAGAGCCACAATAATGTGATGATCTGATTTTTGGGACTGATTTGTTAGTTACACTGGAATGTCCATCATTTGGACTGTTTAAAAAAGGTAAAAGAGGGCAGTAAAGGCTTTAGTTGGTATGTAGAAGCCTTGGAACAAGAGAAGCAGGCCATCTTCAGCAAAGTAAGCTGGGCAGTCAAGATCTCATCCCATGCTAACACATAGTGGATCTCCCTGAAATGACACCAGTTGTTTAGCCAATTATGGAAACCAAGTATGTAGTCTTTATATATAGACATCATTTGAGGTGAAGGAAGACCAATGCTTTACCTGCATTTGTAACATAGGATCATAGGAGATTACCAGGCTATCGACCCGGAGGTCATTTTAAGCTTAGCTGTTTCAACCCAATGTAATACTGTAGAGGTACTAGTCAATATACATGGAAAGTTCTGACATATATTTCTGAATGTCACCAGTCATTCACTCTCATATGTACCACTATCATGTTATAGTCATATTTGTAAGGAGCTGGGGTCATTAGGGCTCTTGTAATGTGAGAGATCCTGACTCCCGAAGGAAAAGAACTGTAACCTTCTCCTTGTCCAGCCTTGTGAGTGATGGGACAGTCTTCCTGACAACAGACACACCAGTCACTAAAACATTTGTATTGCTGCTATAATTCAGTGTAAATTTGCAGTGCCTTTGCTCAGAATGACTCTTTATGATAGGTATGCATGAGGTGGATAAGTGGCATATTTGATGCGACTTAATATTTGTATACCTATGATGCTTTGGTTCATAGGTTCATGGGATCACAGGTTGTTACTAGGCTAATGACCACCAAGGACCCAAACAAGCCTAGCAGTGCACCCCAAACTATTTGGGTCCCAAGTATCAAGGGCATCTATGGGGGGTATGTTAGCAAGGAGGTTTATAATCATGGTTTACATTGAAATGGATCTAGATGAAGCTGCTGGGTCTGACTGTTCTTTACCCTCTTCCAGTAACATAGCCACCACAGATTTCTTCCAAGTTGCTGCTGCTTCTCCTATTTTTAAAATGCTATTAAAGAAACCTTCCAGATGTTTATCACTGTCTTCCCTCCTAACTTCCAACCTTCCACATGAATACCATCTGTTCCAGGAGACTTCCCTGCAGATTAATTATCTCATCCCCTATCTTAGGGGAGCCTTATCTTCCTCTAACTTTGGCATAATTAAGTTTTACATAAATATTCCCATTTGAGTCTTTTCTTGGTTTCCACATTTCTGTGCTTTATACAATTTTTCATAAAATTTCAAAAATATTTCTAATACTGTAAGAATTGATAGGAGTATAGAATAATGGAATAACCTAGAAAAAACTGAATGAAACTGTAATGAGACTGAAATTAATGTCTTTATCTTTTAATTACCCAGAACTGTGCTGAACAGGTGCCAGTCTCTCCTTTATGTGCCAAATCTTCTTGTACCTTTCAGAATAAAAGTAAGTATCTTCTAATAATACCAAAGCCCTGTAAATTTCTTCATGCCTCTTTAATCTTGGTTCCCAAGCCTCAAAAGCAGGTATAAGCACTCTCAATTCACTAAAAAATACACTGATTGGTCAGCCACAATGTAAGATAAACAAAGTATTTGGTAATGAGCAAAATAATTAAAAATATAAAACAGTAATTTCAATAATCAAACTGAATTCAGTCACCAGGAAATGAAATTAATATTGAAGGATAGGAATCCAACATTTAGAAAAACTCTGACTAAACTAAATATAATTTCCTATCTAACTGAAGAAGACTGTCCCTGATCTAAACTAGATATCACAACAGAACAAAGGCAGGCTTACATTCTTGGTGAGTACTTTGGGTATCCACTGGCCAGTATATCTGTGAACTGAACAACTACTGTGAATGCAACTGCTACCCAGCTTTCTTCACCAGGCCCTTTTATAAACTAGGTTAACTGTCTCAACTGTTCCAGTTCTTATTTTCATTTCATGTTTTCAAAATCAGCAAACAGTTATTTATTAAAGTTCCTTCCTGTCTTTCAGTCTCTGACAGTAAATGCAGAGCAACTGGAAACATTCCAATGACATCATCTGCAGATCAGCTGACTCTCAGACAGTCTGCATTCAGAATCACCTTCACAAATATGCAGTTAGACATGTAACAGAACACTGTCCAACCATTTAAAATAGCCTGTACAAACAGGGCATTCATCAACATACAAGAACTTATTTACAATATCATAGCTAGTCATGCTGGCATATAATACCAGCTTAGATTGACATTATGCACAAAACGTCAACCAAACATGCTAGCACAGAAGACAGTGGCTAATTTCTTCACAGATGGTATAATGGTTAAGGTGCTTACCTCTCAAATGCAAAGTACAGGGTTTGATTCTCACCTTTGGTAGGAAAATTGACTAAGCTTCAATGACCCACAAAGGCAACTAGCCAAGCACCTACATATGAACCTATAAATTATGACATGCTAAATACCACATGAATCATAACTGAAAAAAAAAAGTCATTTGTTTGTTTCCATTTGATTGCAAGGTGTATATCAAAGATCCAGGATAATCTCATTATATATGTACACAGGTTGCATTCTACTAAAAAAACTAGTAAGGCTAAAAGGGACAAAGTGAGGCTTCCTTCTCCATGGTTATCTCTCCTTAGCCTTTATATATTTGTAAGCCAATTATAGGTGCTTCTGGAGTGAGCTTGTTTTCTTAACTATTTGTTGTTAGTAAGACTTCTAAGATCTGTGGGAAGATGGTTTCAGTTAGCAGAGATAGTCATTGATAAGCTCTTTTCCTTCAAAGGAGTGATTAAAATGAAGATAATATACAGTAAGAGTTTTGTTGTCATGATTTCATAAGGAGCATGAGGAGGATGTAAACTGGAGTTTACTTTTGCAGTGAAGCGGAAAACTTTGGGGCAGATTCAATAAAGCCTACACTAAATGCATACTATGTGTACACTGTTCTGAGTGAGCAGACAACACAGACATAATGCACACTTTCTTCCTCCAAATTTTAGTTCTTCTACTGATATTCTTGCAGCTTTAAATACTGACAGGGATTCATAAAGGTTACCACAAAGTGTAGACTACATGTACACTTAGTGTAATCATTCTGAGTAAATAGAAAGCACAACAAATGTGATATGAATTTTATTGAATACATATTGTGTACACTTAGTGTAGGCTTTATTGAATCTGGCCCTTTGTTTAGTACTGAACCTTGATGATTGGATGGTAGATAGGAAATTCACCCCGGGGATCATGTCAGTCACCCTGCTAGACAGGGGTCTAGGGAAGTAAATATTGTGGAAAGAAATATCCAGGGAATTGTTATGGCTAGGCTTGTATAGGCCATAGGGCCGATAGCCTAGTACCAACCTATGAACCTATAAACCTATGCATATGTAAATGTTGATAACATAGATCAGAAAATTCTGGGAAGTCAGTTTGCTTTCTGAGAGGTTAGACAATGGTGTTCTTTGTGAAGAGAGTGATTAATAAACCAGGAAATAAAGTTTGTTTGCCGACAGTATTATAGAAGGAGTTTCATGAGATAACTGGTACAAAATACATAATTTGGAGGATTAGGATATTTTTTGCTGCGGCATTTGTGGCTTCTAGATTAAGTTTATTACTGATAGCATAAGAATCTTTTAATGGAGTGATGACTTTAGATATGCAGGTATCTGTATGGCTTTTTAAACACCATGTTGAATCAAGTATTAACTACATAACTGGCTATAGAGCCAAATATTATTATTTGTTGTCTCTATCTCTGCATACATTTCTGTGGATGAAAGGCAGCCAGGAAATGCAAGAATTATTAGTCTGACAACCTTATACAGAATTGTTATACAGAATTCTTATAGCAGTTTTAGAAACTAAAACTGGTGGTCTTTAAATAATCACAGTAAAACAGATTTCCTCTGTGAAGGGCTTTTGCAAATACAAGAGTGAACCACGTCCTTTACACATGGTGCATAAAAAGGCAAACATAAAAAAGTACCTGTTATTTACTGTACAAAGTGCATGTATCAAGAGATTGTATATTTTATTAATCCTTTTGGATTTAAGTGTGCCATTGGAGCATGCCGTTGTTAAATGACTTGTTCGGGATTAGAGTGTAACTAGTGGTCACTGAAATCAGACTCAGGTCTGTGAATTACTCACTGGGATTCAGACAGACACCCTTACAGTAAGCTGTTCTGATTCACACACCTTCCTACTGCATTTCCCACTAATGAGGGGCCAGAGCTTGAAGGACGGTCTCACTTATAATAATGCAGCAATCCAGGGGCGTGCTTAATGTTAATTACCTATGTGCTCTCCACAGAAATAGCATGTATTCAAACTTATTGGAAACATTCACCATCCAACCCAATACCATACTCATGGGCAACTTTAATTACCCAACAATTAACTAAGAATCATATATGACACCAACCGTACAGGCACAGAGATTCCTGGATTGTGTAAACACAAGCTCCATGGAACAGATTGCCTATACATTAACCAGGGGTGCAGACATACTGGATCTGGTCCTCACTAATATGGAAGAGTGCTGTACACCCCCCTGGTGTAATGTCTTCTCTGGTAAGGTCTGAACACAAAATGGTCTCCTTTGAAGTAAAAATAAAACCTGGACCCCCAGCTAATCCTGGAATATTCAGGAACTACTCTAAGGCTAACTTCATGCTAGTAAGTGATAATCTGGCAAAATTTCAAGCCCCCATTAATCCTGAAAACTCTGCTGCCTATGCAGACCTGTTCACAAAAACCCTATGCAAGCATGTTAATAGATGCATACAGGCAGCTGTACTCACCAGGAAGAAGTACAAAACTAACTCAAAAACAAGCCACCCTGTTGGAATCACAAAATCAACAGGATGTATAACAGAAAGAAGAAAATCATGGCAAAAATTAGGAGGTGTAGAACCCAACAGGATAAAAGCACTCTCATCAAACTAAACCAACAACTCAGAGGACAAACCAAGTCTACCAAAGCCAGATGTCAGTTAAGTTTGGCCTCCTAGGCCAAGGGTGACCGTAACACATTCTTTAGCTATGTCCACAACTTCAAGGGCAATACACAATTCCATGCAGAGCTCATTGTTAATGGAGCAACATATACTGAGCCTGAAGATATAGCAAACTTACTGGCCAACAAATTCAGCTCCAAATTTACCCCTTTCTTCCCCTCAACCTTCTCTCAGGAAATACCATCAAATGCAATTCCCCCTGCAATCACTAGGGAACTGTCCCTTAATGCTCTGTAAGGCCAAGAACACTGCATCAATGGACCCAGACAATATCCCAGGATGCTTTTTAAATAGCATGAAGCATGACCTATCAGGCTTTCTGGAATTGCTATTTAACTGTAGCCTCCAAAAAGGCTTTGTGCCTCACAAATGGAGAACAACAACAGTCATCCCTGTGCACAAAGGTGGGCCATCTACAGACCCTGGAAACTACAGACCCATAAGTCTCACTAGTCATATATGTAAAGCCATGGAGCGAATTATCATGGAAATGATCAATAATGATATAGTAAACCTCCAGACACTGGATTCAACCAGTTTGGTTTCATTAAGGGCAGGTCATGCCAACTATTCCTGGTGGACTTCTTTGAGAAAGTCACCAAAGCAATGGATAAGGGAAAATGGTTTACACTTCATACCTTGACCTGACAAAGGCATTTGACACAATATCCTACTTAGGCATTGTTGACAAATTCAGGAGGTTAGGTACAAACCTGTATGCCACCCAATGGATATCCAACTGGCTCACAGACAGAACCCAGGAAGTTAAAACTGGGAAGTCCACCTCTACAAAGAAGCCAGTGACAAGTGGAGTTCCTCAGGGATCAGTCCTTGGACCACTTCTTGTTGGCATTTACCTCTCTGAAGTCAAGGCCAATGTCAGTGGTCTCCAGATGACTAAATTTGTAGATGATTCCAAATTAGGAGCTGTCAGTGAATCCCACACCAACACAAATGTTCTCCAGAAAGGGCTGACACAGACAAAAGTCAGGTGTCAGAGCCATTGGCTAAAGCTAAATGCTAAGAAATGCATAATAGTATCCTTTGGGAAGTTATCCACCCCTGGTGACAACCATATTGACAACACACCCCTTAGAGTTGACCCAGTAGTCAGAGACTTGGGGACATACATAGACACTAATCTAGCTTTTGACCATAATGTCAAATTTGACCATCACATCAGACATCAGAGACACACAGGTGAAAACAGCCCTTTCCAAAGCCAAAAACACAGCATCAATGGAACTGGATGGTATCCCAGGCTGCGTCTTACACGAGCTCCAAAATGAACTAACCCCTCACCTAAATTCACTGTTCAAACTTAGCCTTACCACAGGCTATGTGCCCAAAGAATGGCGTACAGCAACAGTTATCCCACTCCACAAAGGTGGTGCCACAACGGATCCTGGGAACTATCGCCCTATATGCCTGACTAGCCTGGTCTGCAAAGCTATGGAGCACATCATCATGGAACTCATTAACAGAGACATTGGGAACCTCCAGACACTGGACCCTACCCAATTCGGCTTTGTTAAAGGCAGATCTTGCCTCCTAAACCTAGTTGACTTCTTTGAAACAGTTACCAAGGCCATAGATGAGGGAAAGGTAGTCCACATGGACCTCGCAAAGGCCTTCGACACCATTCCCCACTCTGGCATTATAGATAAGCTTACCAGCTTGAACATTAATCCCTATGTCACGAGATGGGTTGCCAACTGGCTCATGGATAGAACTCACATGGTCAGAGTTGCGGGTGCCATGTCCGACTCTAAACCGGGTACAAGTGGCATCCCACAGGGCTCAGTCCTGGGACCCCTCCTGTTCGGTATATACTTCTCTGAGGTACAGGCAAGCATGGGAGGACTATGGTTGACCAAGTTCACAGATGATTGCAAACTGAGGGCCATAACTGACCCTCCGGCTGACACAGACATCCTCCAGAAGGGTCTCACGGAGACTAATACCTGGTGTCAGAACCATGGCCTCAAGCTAAATGCCAAAAAGTGCATAGTCATCCCCTTTGGGAAAAACAAAGTGCCCACGAACTACCACATAAGTGGTAATCCACTAAGTACAGAAGATGTAATTAGGGATCTGGGGACCCAAGTAGATAGCAACCTCTCCTTTGATAATCACATTGCCAAAGTGGTTAGAAAATCCTTCTATGTAGCCCACCTAATCATGAAAAGGTTCACATCTAGATCAAGAGAGATTATTGTGGCCCTCTACTCATCGCTCATCAGGCCTATAATAGAGTACAATGCCCCATTTGGGATGTACCTTACTTGACACCTGCAACAGCTGGAAAGATCACAGAAGTAACTCACCAAGATGATCGTGGGCCTCAAACAGATGCCCTATGCAGCTCGACTAAAGAAAATCCAGCTCTACTCGGTTGCTTACCGCCTACTCAGAGATGATCTCTGCCTGACGTACAAGGCCATGTCTAACCCGGAATTAATGGACATGCTCCACCTCAAGAAAACCAAATCTCTTAGAGGCACACGCTCTAGGGATTTAAACCTCAGCACAACAATAAATAGGACATGCTGGAGGGATAGATTCCTGTCCCAGAGATTTCCCTCGCTTTGGAATAGAATCCCAATCTATGTTAGGTAAAGCCCCTCACTGACTCTCTTCAAGAGAAATCTTAACGAGTGGATGGCAAATCGTAAATTTACCCCTGGGATCACTTCAGTGGCCCTGCTGGACAGAGGCTCAGGAAACTACTCTAAAAGGGAGGTGAAAGCCAACACATTCCGGCTAGGCTTATAAATGCCCTTGGGCAGATAGCCAGGTACCTACCTATGAATCTATGAACCTATGAACGTGTCCATAGTAGTAAGGAAGTCATTCTATGTTGAGCTACTTATAAACAAAGGTATGGCATCTAGGTCCAAGGAAGTCATTGTTCCACTGTATTCAGCATTTGTCAGACCTATCATTCAGTACAATGCCCACTCTGGTATGTACCTAAACAGGCATATCCAATTGGAATGTCCACAGAGGTTGCTCACTAAAAGAATACAGGGCATAAGTAAAATGTCCTACGCAGACCACCTGAAGGCCCTATCCCTGTATTCTGTTCATATAGGTTGTTGAGGGGAGATTTTTGCCTGACATACAGGTGATTGTCAGACCCAACTCTGATAAACCTCCTGCATATCAGCAAAACAAACAGCACCAGAATTACCTGTTCTAAAGACTTAAGCTTTGCCTGTGATATAAATAGGACCTGCTGGAGAGACATGTATGTATCCCAGAGACTACCCTGTCTCTGGAACAGGCTCCCCATCCATATGAAGTAGAGATCCTCCCTAACCCAATTCAAGTGTAACTTGGACAATTATATGGGGAACAGGAAAGTCATCCCTGGCTTGGTACCTATGTCTCTAATGGACACAGGCAACCTATAAATGGTTCATCTCCCAGCCCCCTGCTTGTAAATGTTTCATCTCCCAAGCCCCTACTTACACTTAACAAGGGTACCAGAACTTGTCAGAGACTTGAAATGCATGGCTAGGCTTAAAAAAGCCCTTGAGATTGTTAGCCTAGTGAATACCTATGAACCTATAAAACAATGTACAGTATATAAATGGCATTGGTTTATATTTAGCAGTAAGCATAGAAAATCTGACAAACAATATATACATAGAAAATCTAACAAACCAAATACATGTATAGTTACATAACAGGAATAGAAAGTGAGTAAAAGGAAATGGTGATTATGATATGTGATGAGATTGTTCATCTAGAAATGGTGGAGATATGGCGAGTAAGATGATAGTGGTGACTAGATTATGTGTAGTGGGTTTAGACCAGTAATGGTGTAGTAAACTGAATCGCAGTTTAACAAGCCAGAGAAATGCAAACTAAATAAATAAATGTTCAGGCTGCAGAAAATTCCACTGTTGGTTCTCACAGCTCTATAACACCATTACTAAAACTGAAAGCATTAGAGAGAATGAAATTATGATATGTGTAGTGTTAAATAGTAAGATTAATGATATATTATGGGACTGTTTTTGAACTGTTTTTGGTTATTCAAATGTTTTTAACAAATGTAGGGGTTTTGTAAGATGATGTCATCAAAATGGAGGGAGGAACAAAACCAATTAGGGACAAGCTGCTGTTATTTAAATGGGAAGAAAAATCGGTATAATGTCTGATGAAGTTTATTAGTAAACGAAAGCGCTTACATATTTGTTGTATTTTTAAAAAAAATTATTAAAGGTGGTTGTATTTCCAGCTGGCACAGTATTTTATTTTGCCTTTGGTAAGAGAACCAACAGTGGCATTTTCTGCAGCCTGAACATTTACTGAATCACAGTTTAGCATGAGTGAGTTAATCAAGTGGATTAGGTATGTGGGGGGTGGGGGGTGGTAAAGGTACTATGCAGTTGGTGTTGGAGATATCAGTTTAGGTGACATGTAATTTAGATGGACAGTTGCATTTAAACTCTTATTGTAAGTATTGTTTGAATTGTGGCCTGATCAGGGAGTAATTTGTGTGATGTGTAAATCAGGAGGAAGAGAGACAGCCAGTACAGAAAAGCAACGGCACTAGAGTGCAGTCTAGGAGAAAAGTGTTGAAGGGAAGGACCTGCTCTGGGTTGACTTCTTAGGTTACAGGTCTGAGTGGCAGTAAAAAGTCTGGAAGAGAGAGAGGAGGGAGGGGTGCCTAGTTTGACTATTTTAAAAGAAAGGAACCAAAAAGAAGATTTGACCTAGTCTGTACTAGAAGTCACTTTGCCTTTGAAATAGTAAGATAGTGGTGTTCATTCCATGTTGAGTTAGAGATAAATCAACATATTTTATTGGACAGGGTCTGAATGGTGGCAGTGTTTGACAGAGGCAAATGCAAACAAAGGGAGACTACTACATTTAAGTTGAGCAAGCAAGATACCTTTTCCTACAGCATCCCATGCTAGATGTGAGAGGAAGTAAGATATTTTATTGGCCCAGAAGGGTAGATTGCTGATCTTGGCTCTCAGCATTTCTATATGTTCATAGAAGTTTAGTGATTAGTCTATCCAGATCCCCGAATATCTAAAGGAGATGCTTGTTTCAATGGGATTATCACAGTCAAGGATATGAAAGAATATGTGGAGGGGGGTTAGATAATCTTTCATAGGTGGCAAATGACATGGATTTTTTTTTTTTTTGGCATTGAACAGTAGTTTCTTGGAATTTATCCAGGGCTGTATCAGAAGAAGGTCCTTTTGAAGCTGAGTTTCAATTGTGTTATGCAAGGGATCTCACCTATATTTATTTATTTATTTATTTGCAGTTGGTTTACCAGGATAGTCCATTGGGCCAAGATGAACCCGTTTTCAATAGAGTCCCGGAAAGAAAAGCTCCAAAAACAAGCAAGGTTACAAAACGTTTTAGATTACAATTTTTACAAATGTTACTGACTAGAGCAAACATTACAAATAATACAGACTAGTGAAGAATGTTACAGATTATACAGACTAGTAAAAAGGGACATTACAGTATAAATACTGAGAAGCCATTACATATTAGGAAGCTTGCACTAAGAGGTACATTCTAATGCATTCTTTATAAATAGCTTAGAAAGTACAAGGGAAGGATGTATGAGTTAGGAGAGAAAGTAAAAGGAAATTGCCAGTATAAAGAGGGGGAGTGAAGAGAAAAAAGAAAATGCCAGTGTAAGTTATGTGGGGTGGGAGCAGGAGCATTCCCACTGGGATATTAGATGTGAATGAAGAGATTTTTTGAATATAAAGTGGTTAGAGGTGGTACGAATGGATGGTGGAAGAGAGTTCCAGAGACGTGCTAGACCATAGGATAGGAGATTTTTACCTGGGGGACAAGTTGGTGTGTACAATTCTATTAGGTTTTGGTTGTTAGACCTTAGTACTCTGTCAGGTAGGTGCATTTTAAAGGCAAAGGAAAGGGAGGGACAGAGGGGGTTGAAAATGAGCTTATGTGCAACAGTAAGTTGTATATAGGTGAGATGATTGGGTAGTTCTAGCCATTTTAGTTTGTGGAGAGAAGAACAGTGGTGGGTGGAGGACTTGTGGCTGGTAGCGAACTTGGCGATTTTGTTGTAGCAAGAGGAAAGTTGTGTTTTAAGGGAAGATTGTAGATTGGTTAGGAGTGGAGCTCCATAGAGAAGGGAGGGGATAAGAAATGAGGTAGAGAGAGTGATTTTAGTGGAGGGTGTAAGATAGCGATTTTGTCGGTAGAGCATGCCTAGTTTTTGATGTTTTTTTTTTATATTTAGTTGGAGGTGGGAATTGAATTTAAGCTGACTGTCAATTTGGACCCCTAGTAATTTGGCTTCTGACACCAGTTCCAGAGATGTGTTGTTATGGCTAGTGATAGAGAATGTGTTTATATTGAAAGAGGTGACTTTAGATGGAGTAAATACCATTAATTAGGATTTAGAGGCATTTAGTCTAGGTGATTTTTTTTCATCCATTGTTCAGTGGTTGAGAATGCATCCTGTGTAAGCTTTAGGAGTGTCGGGATGGATGTGGAAGAACAGATAATAGTTGAATCATCTGCGTATTGGATGATATTTGAGAAAGGGATAGAATTGCGGAAGTTGTTTATAAATATATTAAAGAGGAGGGGACCCAGTATGGAACCTTGGGGAAATCCAGTTGGGGTATTTAGGAATGAGGAGGTGGCCTTTTTCCATTTTACTGCTTGATATCTATTGGATAAGTAGCTGGAAAACCAGTTCAGAGAGGAAGGTGACAGGTTAAGCTTAGAGAGTTTAGTTAGAAGTAGGTTGTGAGAGATAGTGTCAATCGCCTTAGAGAGGTCAAGTAGTAGGGTAGAAACAATTTGACCAGAGTCCCGGGCTTTATTTACAGTTTCCAGGAAGGAGAGGAGGGCTGTCATAGTGCTGTGACCTGGTCTAAATCCATGTTGTGTGGGAGTTAGTAGGTGATTGTCTATGAGATGTGGTAGGAGTTGTAGTTGGATATACCTTTCTAGGAGTTTAGAGATGGGAGACAGGATAGCGATGGGATGGAAATTAGTAACATTGTTATTTTTGCTGCTTTTATGTAAGGGTATGATAAAAGCCTTTTTCCAAATTTGGGGAACTATGCTTTCTTGGATAGAGCGGTTGATTAGAATGCTAATGAGGTAGGCAATGGCTTTGGCAGCTATGCTAAGAAAGTATGAAGGAATGTTATCTGGAGTATCAGAGCATGGCTTCAGTTTCTGAAGGAGTTTTTTTATGGTAGCTGTGGGTATAGGTTTTAATGTGAAAGGTGGGGAATGGGAGGAGGGGGTATTTGAGGGTGGTGATGATGGAGAAGAAATGAGAGGAGAAGCAGAAGTGGAGGGTAGAGTGTTGGTAGAGGAGGATGGGGGTGAAGTAGAAGTGGAGGGTAGAGTGTTGGTAGAGGAGGATGGGGGTGAAGTAGAAGTGGAGGGTAGAGTGTTGGTAGAGGGGGATGGGGTGAAGTAGAAGTGGAGGGTAGAGTGTTGGTAGAGGTGGATGGGGGTGACGTAGAAGTGGAGGGTAGAGTGTTAGTGGAGGAGGAGGGGGGAGAAGAAGAGGTGGAGGGTAGGGTGTGGGTAGAGGAGGAGGGGGTTGAAGTAGAAGTGGGGGTGTGGTGTTAGTAGGGGGGGGGGGGGGGGAAGTAGAAGTGGAGAGTAGAGTGTTGGTAGAGGAGGATGGGGGTGAAGTAGAAGTGGAGGGTAGAGTGTTAGTGGAGGAGGATGGGGTGAAGTAGAAGTGGAGGGTAGAGTGTTGGTAGAGGAGGATGGGGGTGAAGTAGAAGTGCGGGTGTAGTGTTACTAGAGGAGGCTGGGGGTCAACTAGAAGTGGGCGGTGTAGTGTTAGTAGAGGAGGATGGGGGTGAAGTAGAAGTGGAGGGTAGAGTGTTGGTAGAGGAGGATGGGGTGAAGTAGAAGTGGGGGGTGTAGTGTTAGTAGAGGAGGATGGCGGTGAAGTAGAAGTGGATGGTAGAGTGTTGGTAGAGGAGGATGGGGTGAAGTAGAAGTGGAGGGTAGAGTGTTGGTAGAGGAGGATGGGGTGAAGTAGAAGTGGAGGGTAGAGTGTTTGTAGAGGTGGATGGGGGTGAAGTAGAAGTGGAGGGTAGAGTGTTGGTAGAGGAGGACGGGGTGAAGTGGAGGGTGTGGTGGCGTTAGAGAATGATGAGGTTAGTTTGGAAATAGAATCAATGAAAAAAGAATTAAATTGTGTAGCCAAATCTATGTCGGGAGCATTGGGGTCTGGGCTGGGGTTGTCTGTTTTGCTGGGATTAAGGAGGGTGGAGATTCCTTTCCAGAATTTCTGAGGGTTTGTTTTATTGTTTTGGAATATGGAAAAGTAATTTTGTCGATCAGTGATGATGAGCTTTTTGACTTTATTTCTAAGTGTTTTGTATTCATTATGGATGGGGCGAGTCCTATTTTTCTGGTAATGTGCCCAAACTTTATCTCTGTGTCACATGGTTGCTAGTGTATTTTTGGTTAGCCAAGGGGCAGTTTTGATTTTTATTCTTTTTGTCCTTAAGGGAGCATGGTAGTCTAGGAGGTTTAAGAAGGTTGAGTTGAAGTGGGCAACAGCATTATCATCTAGAGGTAGTGTTTTTAGAATGTTCCAATTTATTGCTTTTAGAGAGTTAGAAAAGGTAATTGGGTTAAAGTTGTTTTAGTTGCAAACAGTAATATAATTGTGTGTATGATGTAAGGGTAAAAGGAGTCGGTGTGTGAAGGTGGGTAAGTGGTCACTAAGCGGATCGGGAAGTATACCACTGTCAGAGAAATAATGGGGATGAGAGACTAAAATCCAGTCTAGAATGCTACCACTAGAGAGGTTTTTTGAGGGGCGGGTTATGGAGTTGATTAGTTGTGAAAAATTATAGAGGTTGATGTTAAGTGGGTTTGTGGGAGACTGAATGGAGGACCAATTCATATTCATATCTCCTAAGATTATTGTTTCATTGCTAATGTTGGTGGAGAGCCATGAGAGGATGTTCTCAAGTGTAGAAATATTGTCACCGGGGGGATGTAGAGGGAGGCTATACATATGTGCTTGTGTTTGTTAACTTGAAGTAGTGCTAGGAGTAATTCAGCATTAGTGAAGTGGGGAGTAGGTTTGTTATAGGGAGTTAACTGACAAGGAGGATGAGTATAGGAGAGCTACTCCTCCCTCTTTTTTGTGGGCTCTGTCCTTTCTAATGATAGAAATGTTGGGTGGTGTTATTTCAGAGTCTTTTATGTGGGGTTTTAACCAAGTTTCAGAGATGGATAGGATGTCAGGTTTATTATGTATAAGCCAGGCATGGAGGCTTGGCATTTTGTTAACTATACTTTGGGAGTTTAAAGAGGTAAGTAGTATGGACTTGTCTATAGTGGATGAGGTGGGCGGCCAGGGATAGGATGAATATCTCCTGATAATAGAATGGTAATTAGATATAGGATTAGGTTGGAGAGGTAATTGGACAGTTTAGAATATAGATTGGGCTTAATTATGATTACGAAGGATTTGTTAGTTACTAAGGGGGTAGAAAGTTTATGAGGGGTAATAAGTTTGTATGGAAAGAGTAGATGTTTTTTTATAGGATATAGGCGGGGAGATATTGGGGTGTGTGAGTATAAAGGAGGTGAGGTAAGATGGTTGGTTACATGGAAGGATTGTGAGTGGTTGGTATTAATAGGCTGGTTGAGGTAATAAACATAGGATATGTTGAGGAGAAGTAGTAGTAGAATAGAGATGGATGAGGGTTTTGAAAGCATGATGAAATTGAGCTGTTAAGAGTTGGTATGTTGTTGCTGAGTTATTTATAGGTGCAAGAGTGTTGTATGTACAGAGGGGCAGGTGAGTCTCTAATATTAGTAAGGGAGTGGAGAGTTGAGTGATGGTTGATATGGGGTGGGATAGGGAGTGGTTGTTGACAAAATAATGGAGACTAATTGGTTAGGTAGGGTATTCTAGGTCAGTTGAGTGATGGTTGATATGGGCAGGATATGGGAGTGGGTTTGCCAGAGTAATGGAGTAATTGGTCAGGTAGGGTAGTGGGTGTGGTTGTGAAGGAATAAATGTAGAGGTGCTGGGGGCGGGTGGAAATTGGGGGCAGGGTAGGGGAGCGGAGTGAGCCCACAGGGCGAATGGAGTGGGTAGAGCCAAGGAAGGCAGGATAAGAGCAAGAACCTATCAGTTGAGTGTTGATTGCAGAAGGTAAGTACAGGGGACAGGGGTTTAGTAGGATAGAGTGGACTATGATGTTTCAAGAAAAAGAGAGAAAAAATAGAGAAGTTAGAACTTAAACAGAATGCAAGAAGTAAGTGAAGAAGTGGGAAGTCAAAAATAGTGGGGAGAGGGTCCCATCTAGTGGACAAATGCTGAAGTGCACCTGTGGCTCCACCAGGGCAATTCCCTGGACTGGATTGTATTGAGGAGAGAAGGGAGCTAGTGTAAATCAGGGAGCTAGAAGAGGGGCAAGTATGGGGTTTGTCTGCTGGCTTTCCTGGCAAGGGAGCGTACTGAAACACCTAGCAGGGCTTTAGATAAATATAGTAATACAAAGGATTATCAGCAGTTGCACATACTTCCTTAGTTCCTTCTAGGAGAAGCTTGGTTCAATTCCCATAAAGGGGATGAGGCGTCAGAGCTTGTTTTAATTTAGTTTAGGTCTAGGCGCCCAGCCAGATGTAGTCACAGAGGGTAATGCAGGGCAAGAAAGCTGGAGAACAGGAGAGAATGTTGAGAGAAAAATTGTACTTTAGTAAGCAATACAGAAACACATTGGCTCCCAGCAGTAGTAACATACAGATATCAAGCATGTGATAAAAAATCAACAAATGTTCAGAGCAGCAATAAGTTTAAGATTTAAAACCCTTTGGCTAGTAGTTTGTTCCATTTAAGTTGCAAATACAGAAATTACAACAGAAAACAATGTATGCATCTACTCGTATGTCTAAGAGTACACTAGCAAAGAAAAGGTATAACAGCCACTAAATGGACTACTATTTTATGCAATGTGTTATGCATATATCATCTAAATTAGTAGTAACAGTAAATGGGGCAGGTCTAGTGGAAATTTGTTGATGAAGATTGAGATCAGAAAATGTGCTAGAATGGAAAGACTAGGCCCTAACTTTATCTGGAATCAATGGTTGGATAGTAAGCCTATGAACCATGCAGTGGCTTCAGAACTGATCCCAATGTCTTTTAGATGGAAAAGTAGAATCAGTATTAAAGTTTTGTGACTGTCTTCGCAAACTAAATGGTGATTATCATATAAACGCACAAGTGATTATGACACAAATGCACATGTGATTATGATATAAACACACGTGATTATGACACAAATGCATATGTGATTATGACACAAATGCACATGTGATTATGACACAAATGCACATGTGATTATGATATAAACGCACATGTGATTATGACACAAATGTACATGTGATTATGACACAAATACACATGTGATTATGATATACACGCACAAGTGATTATGACACAAATGCACATATGATTATGATATAAACGCACATGTGATTATGACACAAATGCACATGTAATTTTGATAAAGTGATTATGACACAAATGAACATGTGATTACGATATAAACGCACATGTGATTATGACACAAATGCACATAATTATGATATAAACGCACATGTGATTATGACACAAATACACGTGATTATGACACAAATGCACATGTGATTATAATATAAATGCGCAAGTGATTATGACACAAATACACATGTGATTATGACACAAATGCACATGTGATTATGATATAAATGCATGTGATTAGCCTGTTCAGTTTTCAAACTACTGCGCTCATTATGATATCTGCTTTACATTATGCCGATTTTACTGTTTGTACCATTCTGGGGTTCCAGATAATGTCTCAAAACAGTAAACTGTAACAATCATGCTTTAAGACTTTAACAAAACATATAAAATAGATATCAGATGGCTCAGAATCCAAGAAAATGCAATCACTTTTAAGATGAAAACACATCACAAAATTTCTAGTGGTGGAAGTGTAAAAAAAAGTATTAGTCCTAGTCAGTCTTTTATTTCCTTTAATAACTAAATCCTGTTCCTAACAAGAGCTGTTCCATTTCTAATAACCAATAACAGTTAACATTTTCTAACATTTGAAAATTAATAGGATTTTCTACTTTATGTTGAAACTTTAAGCCTGATGGTAAATGAGCCCAGGTTTCATTTCAGCTTTGTGGAAGGTTTTCTGATTTTTATATATATATATATATATATATATATATATATATATATATATATATATAGCAACACTGAAGTCACAAGTAATTTTATTTAGTTGTTTTTTTTCTTAACAGAGGTTCTGTCCTTAATAGCTGCCAAGTTAGATAAGATTTACCCCCTCACCTTTAAATAAAAGAAAGTGCAAATGTCATTGCACTATACAAGGACCTCAGAAAGGTTGCAGTCAGAATTACTCAAAATTAAGAGCATCTGAATGACAGAAAGAAAGTGCAGAAACCATTTTAAATAAACTAAATCAGTACCTCTCCATTTGGAGTAGTGCAATGTCATATAATAATGCAGACACAGGAATACTAGAAATTTAAAAAAGCTGTATGTTATTGTTATGGCAATAGACAATCGAAAAATATCAAAATTTGGTGTAAAATTTTCTTCTGCAATGTCAGGTTTGTGCATATAAGCATGTTAAAAAGTCTCTACTGTGGAGTGAGTTACCAATGGAAAAATTGCATTTCTGTCATATGATGATTAGACATCAAAACATCACTCAATGTAAGTAACGTCTATAATCAGAACTCTTCTAATTACCTGATGGCAAATTTAGATCTTCCTGTGAATTATCTGTCATGCTTGAAAATGGGACTGTCTAGATAGTTCCTTAGCATGAGTGACTGACAGGTCAGTGTAGCTAGGTTACACCACTGGGGGAATCAATCTTAAACTGCAGTACATACATTAATGTACTGCATTATTGTACCTTTCAAATGCTTCTCAACAAAACCAAATTGATATTGTATTGTACTCCAATGTATAAACTCTCTCCAACTTGTGTATATTGTACATAATGTAAGCATCCTCTGCAAATATTTAAAATATTGTGCTGCATATAGCTACTTGTATAACTGCTATTTGTGTTGCATTGCTCGGATTCTTTTTTGTCCAGCATCATGACTAAAAAGGGTTCCTAGACTAGATCACCCACCCAGTTATCAAACTGGAAAATAAAACCAATAAATAAAAAGAAAGGACTGGAGCTCTCAGAATGCTTCACGTTCTACCTCATGCACACAAAGCTCTGATCAGAAGATCACAAATGGATATTTGTCTGAAACCTGACATTTTATGAAAGAGGCAAGATCCTACCTCACCAACTCCCATGACCAATCACCTCTGACATTATCATTAGTTAGGAGAAAGGTAAATACTTTTAACAAAAAAGGCATATATTTGTCTTTCTGCTTTCCTAAACAAAAAGTATCCGATTTGACATCTGAAAGGAATAAGCCACAACAGGGCATTAGTTTTATAAGACGTCATACACACCTTAGGCGTGTTGGGAGGCTGAAGTCAAATGCCATATAATTAATTTCTAATTAACTTAAGCATTATTGTGCATTTTATTTGTTTGTTTGTTTTTGCTGTTGTTCATTTGTTAACTAGATAACTACTCTAAGCATTTGTCATTTTTGCAGGGGGTGATCTAGAAACATTTCTATTTAAACAACGTCCTGAGTTATACACAAGTGGAGATGGAAGGATACATACTAAAGATTATGGAATTAATTTCAGTAGCACCTGTAAGCCTCTGTGTTATACTGCCAGCTACAGATTACAAATTATTCAATTTAAAAAAAAAACTCTTTCTTCCAAAGACCAAATTACCACCATAACGGCTACAAACAAATGCAATCTGAGGGTCATGCTGCTCAACGCTAGAAGCCTAAATCTCAAAACGCACTTGCTTGAAGCACTCCTTAAAATGGAGAACATCGACATTTGCGCTGTAACAGAGACCTGGTGCAAGGCAGCAGAAAACCCCTGCACTACCAGGCTATAACTCATTCCACACCTTTGGGCCCCAGAACTTGGACCGAAGCTCCAAAGGTGGTGGTGTTTCCATATTCATAAAGGATGCTCACATCCCCAGACTGGTAGCCCAACATAATGCATCTAAGATACTTCAGGTGCAGCTAACATTGGGTAAGACAGCGATTCAGGTTATAGCCTGCTATAGGTCCCCAACCATATCCCAAGACTCACACTCTACGTTCCTAAGCACCCTGGGGAATATTAGAGTCCAACCGAACACTCTCATACTGGGGGACTTCAACTACCCCTCCATTAACTGGGAAAACTACTCATGTACCAATACACTTGCCCAACATTTCCTGGAATTCATTAATTCCAGTGCCCTGGACCAGCTCATTCTTACCTCGACTACACCAATAGTCAACTTCTCCCTAGTTAGATCTGACCACAAACTAATCACTTTGGAAATCGACCCCCCCCCCCCACAAAGATAACCACCATGAAAAGCTTCTTCAAAGCTAACTTTGGGCTCCAAAAAACAGAGGTGGCTAACTTCATGGCACCCATGCAAATGGAGAGTAGTTGCATGACTGCCAAATCATACACCAATGCACTGTACGAACACATACACAAATGCATGGATCTCGTCATACCCAATAGAACCAAGATGCTCTCCTCCAAAAAAGGAAGCCAATATGGTGGTCCCCTGCCATAAACAAACTCTACAACAGAAGGAGGAAACTGATGTGGAATAAGGTGAAGTTCCAAGACTGGAAAAACTCCCTTATCAGCCTCAACAAAAAGTTGAGATCCCTCATCAAATCCTCTAAAGCTAGCTATGAAAACAGAATTGCAGCAGATATTAAAGACAACCACAAGGCCTTCTATAATTATGGAAAGAATCTCCACGGCGATACCCAGAGTTGCTCTGAGCTACTGTACAATGGTACCTCCTATACCAAGCCAACAGATATTGCCAATATACTGCCCTCAGATTCAGTGTCACCTTTACCTCTCTACGCCCCCAAAGGACCAACCACAATACCAGTAGATTGCCAGGCACCCAGTATTACTGCTGCACAGGTTAAAACAGCAGTTTCCAAGGCCAAGAATGCAGTTTCCATGGGACCTGACAATATCCCTGTCTGTGTTCTACATGAACTACAGAGTGAACTCTCACCTCACCTGTGTGCCCTGTTCAATCACAGCCTCACCTCAGGCTTTGTCCCTATTGAATGGTGCACTGCTGTAGTCATCCATCTCCACAAAGGAGGAGCAACTACAGACCCTGGGGACTGTCGCCCCATTAGCCTGATGAGTCTGATATGCAAAGCTATGGAACGCATCATCATGGACCTAATAAACAAGGATATAGGGAATCTCCAAAATCTGGATCACTCACAGTTTGGTTTTGTGAAGGGTATATCATGCCTGTTCAACTTGGTCGACTTCTTTGAGTCAGTCACCAGAGCTGTGGATGAAGGCAAGGTGGTTCATACAGCCTACCTTGATCTGGCCAAAGGCTTTGATACCATTCCCCACTCAGGAATCATAGAAAACCTCACTAAACTAGGCATCAATCCCTATATCACTAGGTGGGTTTCAAACTAGCTCACAGAATGAACCCACAGTGTGAAAGTAGCAGACTACAAGTCAGACTGCTGACCAGTCACGAGTGGAGTCCCACAGGGTTTGGTCCTGGGTCCTCTCCTGTTTGGTATCTACTTCTCTGAAGTCCACGCCAACATGAAGGGACTCTGGCTGACAAAGTTTGCAGACAATTGCAAGTTGGGAGCTATTATTAACTCCCCAAGTGATGTTGACATCCTACAGAAAAGCCTTACTGAGACCAATGACTGGTGTCAGAACCATGGCCTTAAGTTCAATGCCAAAAATTTGTTGTCATCCCCTTTGGGAAAAACCCGGTTCCCATGAATTACCACATCAGTGGTAGTCTACTGAGCACACAAGGCATTATAAGAGATCTAGGATCACAGGTAACAGCAACCTCTCTTTTGACCACCACATTGCCAATGTGGTCAGAAAGCCCTTCATCGTGGCACATATTATTACTAAGGATTTTGCATCCAAAAAGAAAGAGGTCATTGTCTCCCTCTACTCTTCCCTCATTAGGCCAGTCATCGAGTACAATGCCCCATTTGGCATGTACCTCACTACACACCTGCAACAACTGGAGAGGCCACAAAAGTACCTCACAAAGAGGATCCTAGGCCTTAAACACTTGTCCTATATGGACAGACTGAAAAAAACTCCAGCTATTCTGTGTCCCATATTGTCTACTTAGAAACGATCTCTGCTTGACTTACAAAGCCATCTCTGACCCAGATCTGTTAGAAATGCTACATCTAAAGAAATCCCAATCCCTCCACACCACACGCTCCAGAGACTTCAACCTCATTACCGCAATCAACAGAATATGCTGGAGGGACAGGTTCATAACCAAGAGACTGTCCATGCTACAGAATAACTTCACAAGTGCACTTATGTGAGTAATTAGGATGTGACCATATGCACTACAACTTCTCACGTACACTTATGTGAGTATTTAGGATGTAATAACATACACTACATCTTCTCAAGTACACTTATGTGAGTAAGTAGGATGTAACAACATGCACTACAACTTCTCAAGTGCACTTATGTGAGTAAGTAGGATGTAACAACATGCACTGCAACTTCTCAAGTGCACTTATGTGAGTAAGTAGGATGTAACAACATGCACTACAACTTTTCAAGTACACTTATGTGAGTAAGTAGGATGTGACCACAAGAACTACAACTTCTCAAGTAAACTTATGTGAGTAATTAGGATGTGACCACATGCACTACAACTTCTCACATAGACTTATGTTAGTATTTAGGATGAAACAACATGCATTACATCTTCTCAAGTACACTTATGTGAGTAAGTAGGATGTAACAACACACACTACAACTTCTCAAGTGCACTTTTGTGAGTAAGTAGGATGTAACAACACGCACTACAACTTCTCAAGTGCACTTATGTGAGTAAGTAGGATGTAACAACATGCATTACAACTTTTCAAGTACACTTATGTGAGTAAGTAGGATGTGACCACATGCACTACAACTTCTCAAGTACACTTATGTGAGTAATTAGGATGTGACCACATGCACTATAACTTCTCACGTAGACTTATGTGAGCATTTAGGATGAAACAACATGCACTACATCTTCTCAAGTACACTTATGTGAGTAAGTAGGATGTAGCAATATGCACTACAACTTCTCAAATGCACTTATGTGAGTAAGTACTATGTGACCACATGCACTACAACTTCTCAAGTACACTTATGTGAGTAATTAAGATGTGACCACATGCACTACAACTTCTCACATACACTTATGTGAGTATTTAGGATGTAACAACATGCACTACATCTTCTCAAGTACACTTATGTAAGTATGAAGGATGTAACAACACACACTACAACTTCTCAAGTACACTTATGTGAGTAAGTAAGATGAAACAACATGCACTACAACTTCTCAAGTACACTTATGTGAGTAAGTACGATGTAACAATACGCACTAAAACTTTTCAAGTACACTAAACTGAGTAAGTAGGATGTAACAACACTCACTACAACTTCTCATGTTCACTTATGTGAGTAATTAGGATGTGACCACATGCACTACAATTTCTCAAGTGCACTTATGTGAGTAAGTAGCATGTAACAACATGCACTACAACTTCTCAAATGCATTTATGTGAGTAAGTAAGATGTAACAACACGCACTAAAACTTCTCAAGTGCACTTATGTGAGTAAGTAGGATGTAACAACACTCACTACAACTTCTCATGTTCACTTATGTGAGTAATTAGGATGTGACCACATGCACTACAATTTTTCAAATATGCTTATGTGAGTAAGTAGGATGTGACAATATGTGCTACAACTTCTCAAGTGCCCTTATGTGAGTAAGTAAGATGTAACAACATGCACTACAACTTCTCAAGTGCACTTATGTGAGTAAGTAGGATGTAACAACATGCACTACAACTTCTCAAGTACACTTATGTGAGTAATTAGGATGTGACCACATGCACTAATACTTCTCATGTACACTTATGTGAGTAAGTAGGATGTAACAACACACACTACAACTTCTCAAATACACTTATGTGAGTAAGGAGTATGTAACAACATGCACTATAACTTCTCAAATGCACTTATGTGAGTAATTAGGATGTAACAACATGCACTACCACTTCACAAGTGCACTTATGTGAGTAAGTAGGATGTAGAAACACACACTACAACTTCTCAAATACACTTATGAGAGTAAGTAGGATGCAACATCATCCACTGCAACTTCTCAAGTACACTTATATGAGTAATTAGGATGTAGCAACACGCACTACAACTTCTTAAGTGCACTTATGTGAGTAAGTAGGATGTAACAACATGCATTGCAACTTCTCAAGTACACTTATGTGAGTAATTAGGATGTAACAACATGCACTACAACTTCTCAAATGCACTTATGTGAGTAAGTAGGATGTAACAACATGCACTAAAACTTCTCAAATGCACTTATGTGAGTAAGTAGGATGTAACAACACGCACTAAAACTTCTCAAGTACACTTATGTGAGTAAGTAGGATGTAACAACACACATTACAACTTCACAGGTACACTTATGTGAGTAATTAGGATGTGACAACATGCACTACAACTTCTCAAGTACACTTATGTGAGTAATTAGGATGTGACCACATGCACTACAACTTCTCACGTACACTAATGTAAGTATTTAGGATGTAACCACATGCACTACATCTTCTCAAATACACTTATGTGAGTAAGTAGGATGTAACAACATGGACTGAAACTTCTCAAATAGGTTCATAGGTTCATAGGTGGGTACTAGGCTATTGGCCCTAGGGGCCTATATAAGCCTAGCCAAAGGTACCCTGGCTTTCGCCACCCAAGAAAATTATTTTCCTGTGCCACTATAGAGCAGAGCCACAGAAGTGATCCCCCAGGTGAATGTCCTATCTCTCATCCAATCATCAAGATTTTTCTTGAACAGTGATAATGAGGAGCTTTGTTTGATATAGATAGGTAGTTTGTTCCAGAGTATGGGAAGTCTCTGGGACAGGAATCTATCCCTCCAGCATGGTCTTTTTATTGTGGTGACAAGGTGTAGGTCCCTAGAGCGTGTAGCTCGTAGGGATTGGGATTTCTTAAAGTGGAGCATGTCTAAAAGCCCTGGGTTTGACATAGCTTTGTGTGTTAGGCAGAGATCGCCTCTGAGTAGACGATATGTAACGGAGTAAAGCTGCAGTTTTTTGAGACGGTCTACATAGGGCATCTCTTTGAGGCCGGTAATCCTCTTTGTGAGGTACTTCTGTGGCCTTTCCAGATGTTGTAGATGTCTTGTGAGGTACATACCAAAAGGGGCATTGTACCCTATAATGGGTCTAATGAGTGACGAGTAGAGGGGAACAATGACCTCTTTTTTCCTGGATGAGAAACCTTTTGTGATGTGGTGTGCCACATAGAAGGATTTCCTGACTACTGTGGCAATGTGATTATCAAAGGAGAGACTACTGTCCACTGTGTCCCAAGGTCTCTTATCGCACTTTCAGTGTTAAGTAGACTACCACCTATGTGGTAGTTCATGGGTACTGAGTTTTTACCAAAAGGAATGACAATGCACTTTTTGGCATTGAGCTTGAGGCCATGGCTTTGAATCCAGGCATCTGTCTCAGCAAGGCCCTTTTGTTTGATGTCCACATCTTTTGGAGTTTTGATTATGGCTCCTAGCTTGCAGTCATCTGTGAACTTAGTTAGCCAAAGATCTTCTGTGTTGGCCTGTACTTCAGAGAAGTAGATACCAAACAGGAGAGGACCCAGGACTGAACCCTGTGGTACTCCACTTGTCACTGGTCTGAAGCGGGATTTGGAGTCTGCTGCTTTCACGGTGTGGGTTCTGTCAGTGAGCCAGTTGGCAACCCATCTTGTGACATAGGGATTTATACCTAGCTTAGTGAGTTTATCTATAATTTCAGAGTGGGGGATGGTGTCAAAAGCCTTGGCAAGATCTAGATAGGCTGTGTGAACCACCATACCCTCATCTACGGCTTTGGTGACTGCTTCAAAGAAGTCTATCAGGTTTAGGAGACATGATCTGCCTTTTACAAACCCGAACTGGGTGGGGTGCTGAGTTTGGAGATTACCAATGTCATTGTTTATAAGTTCCATGATGATACACTCCATAGCCTTGCAGAACAGGCTTGTTAGGCTAATGGGGTGGTAGTTTCCAGGGTCTATGGTGGCTACCCCTTTGTGGAGTGGGAAAACTGTCGCTGCGCACCATTCAGTGGGCACATAGCCTGAGGTGAGGCTATGATTGAACATGGTACTTAGGTGGGGTGCCAGTTCGTTCTGTAGTTCATGAAGAACACAGCCTGGGATGTCATCAGGTCCCATGGATGCTCTGTTCTTGGCTTTGGATAGTGTGTTTTTTACCTGTGCAGCCGTGATTACAGGAAAAATGCACTTATGTGAGTAAGTAGGATGTAATAACATGCACTACACCTTCTCAAGTGCACTTATGTGAGTAAGTAGGATGTAACAACATGCACTACAACTTCTCAAGTAACCTTATGTGAGTGAGTAGGATGTGACCACATGCACTACAACTTCTCAAATGCACTTATGTGAGTAAGTAGGATGTAACAACATGCACTACAACTTCTCAAGTGCACTTATGTGAGTAAGTAGGATGTAACAACACACACAACTTCTCAAGTACACTTATGTGAGTAAGTAGGATGTAACAACATGCACTACAACTTCTCAAGTACACATGTGAGTAAGTAGGATGTAACAACACTCACTACAACTTCTCAAGTACATTTATGTGAGTAAGTAGGATGTAACAACACTCACTACAGCTTCTGAAGTACACTTATGTGAGTAAGTAGGATGTGACCACATACACTACAACTTCTCAAGTACACTTATGTGAGTAATTAGGATGTGACAACATGCATTACAACTTCTCAAATACACTTATGTGAGTAAGTAGTATGTAACAGCATTCACTACAACTTCTCAAGTACACGTATGTGAGTATTTAGGATGTGACCACATGCACTACAATTTTTCAAGTGCACTTATGTGAGTAAGTAGGATGTAACAACATGCACTACAACTTCTCAAGTACACTTATGTGAGTAATTAGGATGTGACCACATGCACTACAACTTCTCAGGTACACTTATGTGAGTAAGAAGGATGTAACAACACTCACTACAACGTCTCAAGTACACTTATGTGAGTAAGTAGGATGTGACCACATGCACTACAAATTCTCAAAAACACTTATGTGAGTATTTAGGATGTGACCACATGCACTACAATTTCTCAAGTGCACTTATGTGAGTAAGTAGGATGTAACAACATGCACTACAACTTCTCAAGTACACTTACGTGAGTAATTAGGATGTGACCACATGCACTACAACTTCTCAGGTACACTTATGTGAGTAATTAGGATGTGACCACATGCACTACAATTTTTCAAGTACACTTATGAGAGTAAGTAGGATGTAACGACACGCACTACAACTTCTCAAGTACACTTATGTGAGTAATTAGGATGTAACAACACGCACTGCAACTTCTCAAGTACACTTATGTGAGTAAGTAGGATGTAACAACACGCACTACAACTTCTCAAGTACATTTATGTGAATAAGTAGGATGTGACCACATGCACTACAACTTCACAAATGCACTTATGTGAGTAAGTAGGATGTAACAACATGCACTACAACTTCTCAAGTGCACTTATGTGAGTAAGTAGGATGTAACAACATGCACTACAACTTCTCAAGTGCACTTATGTGAGTAAGCAGGATGTAGCAACATGCACTACAACTTCTCAAGTACACTTATGTGAGTAAGTACGATGTGACCACATGCACTACAACTTCTCAGGTACACTTATGTGAGTAAGTAGGATGTAACAACACTCACTACAACTTCTCAAGTACACTTATGTGAGTAAGTAGGATGTGACCACATGCACTACAAATTCTCAAGTACACTTATATGAGTATTTAGGATGTGACCACATGCACTACAATTTCTCAAGTGCACTTATGTGAGTAAGTAGGATGTAACAACATGCACTACAACTTCTCAAGTACACTTATGTAAGTAATTAGGATGTGACCACATGCACTACAATTTTTCAAGTCCACTTATGTGAGTAAGTAGAATGTAACAACAAGCACTACAACTTCTCAACTACACTTATGTGAGTAAGTAAGATGTAACAACATGCACTACAACTTCTCAAATGCACTTATGTGAGTAATTAGGATGTGACAACATGCAGTACAACTTCTCAAGTGCACTTATGTGAGTACGTAAGATGTAACAACACGCACTAAAACTTCTCAAGTTCACTTATGTGAGTAAGTAGGATACAACAATACGCACTAAAACTTTTCAAGTGCACTAAAGTGAGTAAGTAGGATGTAACAACACGCACTGCAACTTCTCAAGTACACTTATGTGAGTAAGTAAGATGTAACAACACGCACTATAACTTCTCAAATGCACTTATGTGAGTAAGTAGGATGTAACAACACTCACTTCTTCTTCTTCTATCAGCTGCTCCCATTATGGGGTTGCCAGAGCAGATCAACTGTTTCCATTTCTTCCTGTCCTCTGCATCTTGATCTGTCACACCATCCACCTGCATGTCCTCTCTCACCACATCCATAAACTTTATCTTAGGCCGTCCTCTTTTCCTGTACCTGGCAGCTTCATCTTTAGCATCTTTTTCCAAATATACTCTGCATCCTTCCTCAGCACATGACCAAACCAACGTAATCTTGCCTCTCTGGCTTTGTCTCCAAACCTTCCAACCTGGGCTGACCCTCAAATATACTTATTCCTAATTCTGTCCATCCTCGTCACACCCAGTGCAAATTTTAACATTTTCAACTACGCCAAGTCAAGCTCTGACTCCTGCCTCTTTGTCAATGCCACGGTCTCCAACCCATATAACATAGCTGGTCTCACTACCCTCTTGTAGGCCTTCCCTTTCACTCTTACTGGTACTCGTCTGTCACAAATCACTCCTGAGACTCTTCTCCACCCACTACATCCTGCCTGTACTCTCTTCTTCACCTTTCTTCCACACTCACCATTACTCTGAACTGTTGAACCCAAGTACTTAAACTCATTCACCTTCACCACCTCTACTCCCTGCATCCTCACCATTCCTCTGTCCTTTCTCTCATTCACACACATATATTCTGTCGTAGTCCTGCTGACCTTCATTCCTATTCTCTCTAGAGTGTATCTCCACCTATCCAGGGTCTCCTCCACCTGTTCCCTACTCTCACTACATATCACAATGTCATCTGCAAACATCATAGTCCACATGCACTACAACTTCTCAAATGCACTTATGTGAGTAAGTAGGATGTAAAAACATGCACTACAACTTCTCAAGTACACTTATGTGTGTAATTAGGATGTGAACACATGCGCTACAACTTCTCACGTACACTTATGTGAGTATTTAGGATGTAACAAACTGCAGTACATCTTCTCAAGTACACTTATGTAAGTACGAAGGATGTAACAACACGCACTACTACTTCTCAAGTACACTTATGTAAGTAAGTAAGATGAAACAACATGCACTACAACTTCTCAAGTACACTTATGTGAGTAAGTAGGATGTAACAATACGCACTAAAACTTTTCAAGTACACTATAATAAGTAAGTAGGATGTAACAACATGCACTGCAACTTCTCAAGTACACTTATGTGAAAAAGTAGGATGTAACAACACGCACTACAACTTCTCAAGTACACTTATGTGAGTAATTAGGATGTAACAACACGCACTGCAACTTCTCAAGTACACTTATGTGAGTAAGTAGGATGTAACAACACGCACTACAACTTCTCAAGTACACTTATGTGAGTAAGTAGGATGTGACCACATGCACTACAACTTCACAAATGCACTTATGTGAGTAAGTAGGATGTAACAACATGCACTACAACTTCTCAAGTGCACTTATGTGAGGAAGTACGATGTAACAACATGCACTACAACTTCTCAAGTGCACCTATGTGAGTAAGTAGGATGTCACAACATGCACTACAACTTCTCAAGTACACTTATGTGAGTAAGTAGGATGTAAAAACACGCACTACAACTTCTCAAGTGCACTTATGTGAGTAAGTAGGGTGTAACAACATGCACTACAACTTCTCAAGTACACATGTGAGTAAGTAGGATGTAACAACACTCACTACAACTTCTCAAGTACACTTATGTGAGTAAGTAGGATGTATCAACATTCACTACAACTTCTCAAGTACACTTATGTGAGTAAGTAGGATGTGACCACATGCACTACAACTTCTCAAGTACACTTATGTGAGTAATTAGGATGTGACAACATGCATTACAACTTCTCAAATACACTTATGTGAGTAAGTAGTATGTAACAGCATTCACTACAACTTCTCAAGTACACATATGTGAATAAGTAGAATGTGACCACATGCACTACAATTTCTCAAGTGCACTTATGTGAGTAAGTAGAATGTAACAACACGCACTACAACGTCTCAAGTACACTTATGTGAGTAATTAGGATGTAACAACATGCAATAAAACTTCTCAAGTGCACTTATGTGAGTAAGTAGCATGTAACAACACTCACTGTAATTTCTCAAGTACACTTATGTGAGTAAGTAGGATGTAACAACATGCACTACAACTTCTCATGTACACTTATGTGAGTAAGTAGAATGTGACCACATGCACTACAATTTCCCATGTACACTTATGTGAGTAAGTAGGATGTAACAACATAGGTTCATAGGGTAGTACTAGGCTAACTGCCCTTGCGAGCCATTTCAAGCCTAGCCAATTATCCCTTGTGAGACTCAAACCCTGCACCTTGTGTTTCTAAGGCAAACACCTTAATCATTAGGCCACCTTCCCAACCCCTGCACTACAACTTCTCAACTACACGTATGTGAGTAAGTAAGATGTAACAACATGCACTACAACTTCTCAACTGCACTTATGTGAGTAATTAGGATGTGACAACATGCAGTACAACTTCCCATGTATACTTATGTGAGGAATTAGGATGTGACCACATGCACTACAACTTCTCAAGTGCACTTACGTGAGAATGTAAGATGTAACAACATGCACTACAACTTCTCACGTGCACTTATGTGAGTAAGTAGGATGTAACAACACACACTACAGCTTCTCAAATGCATTTATGTGAGTAAGTAGGATGTAACAACATGCACTAAAACTTCTCAAGTGCACTTATGTGAGTAAGTAAAATGTAACAACATGCACTACAACTTCTCAAATGCACTTATGTGAGTAAGTAGGATGTAACAACACACACTAAAACTTCTCAAGTACACTTATGTGAGTAAGTAAGATGTAACAACACGCACCGCAACTTCTCAAGTACACTTATGTGAGTAAGTAAGATGTAACAACACGCACTACAACTTCTCAAATGGACTTATGTGAGTAAGTAGGATGTAACAACATGCACTACAACTTCTCAAATGCATTTATGTGAGTAAGTAGGATGTAACAACATGCACTACAACTTCTCAAATGCATTTATGTGAGTAAGTAGGATGTAACAACATGCACTTCTTCTTCTTCTTTCGGCTGCTCCCATTAGGGGTCGCCACAGCAGATGAACTGTTTCCATTTCTTCCTGTCCTCTGCATCTTGATCTGTCACACCATCCACCTGCATGTCCTCTCTCACCACATCCATAAACCTTATCTTAGGCCTTCCTCTTTTCCTGTACCTGGCAGCTTCATCCTTAGCATCTTTTTCCAAATATACTCTGCATCCTTCCTCAGCACATGTCCAAACCAACGTAATCTTGCCTCACTGGCTTTGTCTCCAAACCTTCCAACCTGGGATGACCCTCTAATATACTTATTCCTAATCCTGTCCATCCTTGTCACACCCAGTGGAAATCTTAACATCTTCAACTCTGCCACGTCAAGCATTGACTCCTGTCTTTTTGTCAATGCCACTGTCTCCAACCCATATAGCATAGCTGGTCTCATTAACCTCTTGTAGACCTTCCCTTTCACTCTTACTGGTACTCGTCTCTCACAAATCACTCCTGAGACTCTTCTCCACCCACCCCATCCTGCCTGTACTCTCTTCTTCACCTTTCTTCCACACTCACCATTACTCTGAACTGTTCAACTCAAGTACTTAAACTCATTCTCCTTCATCACCTCTACTCCCTGCATCTTCACCATTCGTCTGTCCTTTCTCTCATTCACACACATATATTCTGTCTTAGTCCTGCTGACCTTCATTTCTCTTCTCTCTAGAGCGTATCTCCACCTCTCCAGGGTCTCCTCCACCTGTTCCCTACTCTCACTACAGATCACAATGTCATCTGCAAACATCATAGTCCACATGCACTACAACTTCTCAAATGCACTTATGTGAGTAAGTAGGATGTAACAACATGCACTACAACTTCTCAAGTACACTTATGTGAGTAATTAGGATGTGACCACATGCACTACAACTTCTCAAGTACACTTATGTAAGTACGAAGGATGTAACAACACGCACTACTACTTCTCAAGTACACTTATGTAAGTAAGTAAGATGAAACAACATGCACTACAACTTCTCAAGTACACTTATGTGAATAAGTAGGATGTAACAATACGCACTAAAACTTTTCAATTACACTAAAGTGAGTAAGTAGGATGTAACAACACTCACTACAACTTCTCATGTTCACTAATGTGAGTAATTAGGATGTGACCACATGCACTACAACTTCTCAAGTACACTTATGTGAGTAATTAGGATGTGACCACATGCACTAAAACCTCTCATGTACACTTATGTGAGTAAGTAGGATGTAATAACACACTACAACTTCTCAAATACACTTATGTGAGTAAGGAGTATGTAACAACATGCACTATAACTTCTCAAGTGCACTTATGTGAGTAATTAGGATGTAACAACATGCACTACAACTTCTCAAATACACTTATGTGAGTAAGTAGGATGTAACAACATGCACTTCAACTTCTCAAGTACACTTATGTGAGAAAGTAGGATGTAACAACAGGCACTAAAACTTCTCAAATGCACTTATGCAAGTAAGTAGGATGTAACAACATGCACTAAAACTTCTCAAGTACATATGTGAGTAAGTAGGATGTAACAACACACATTACAACTTCACAGGTACACTTATGTGAGTAATTAGGATGTGACAACATGTACTACAACTTCTCAAGTACACTTATGTGAGTAATTAGGTTGTGACCACATGAACTACAACTTCTCACGTACACTAATGTAAGTATTTAGGATGTAACAACATGCACTACAGCTTCTCAAATACACTTATGTGAGTAAGTAGGATGTAACAACATGGACTGAAACTTCTCAAATAGGTTCATAGGTAGGTACTAGGCTATTGGCCCTAGGGCTTATATAAGCCTAGCCAAGGGTACCCTGGCTTTCACCACCCAAGAAAATTATTTTCCTGTGCCACTATCGAGGAGAGTCACATAAGCGATCCCCGGGGTGAATTTCCTATCTCCCATCCAATCATCAAGATTTCTCTTGAACAGTGCTAATGAGGAGCTTTGTTTGATACAGACAGGTAGTTTGTTCCAGAGTATGGGAAGTCTCTGGGACAGGAATCTATCCCTCCAGCATGTTCTGTTTATTGTGGTGATGAGGTGTAGGTCCCTAGAGCGTGTAGCTTGTAGGGATTGGGATTTCTTTAAGTGGAGCATGTCTAAAAGCTCTGGGTTTGACATAGCTTTGTGTGTTAGGCAGAGATCGCCTCTGAGTAGGCAATATGTAACGGAGTAAAGCTGAAGTTTTTTGAGACGGTCTGCATAGGGCATCTCTTTGAGTCTGGTAATCCTCTTTGTGAGGGATTTCTGTGGCCTTTCCAGTTGTTGTAGATGTCTTGTGAGGTACATACCAAAAGGGGCATTGTACTCTATAATGGGTCTAATGAGTGACGAATAGAGGGGAAAAATGACCTCTTTTTTCCTGGATGAAAAAACTTTTGTGATGAGGTGTG